>NC_091582.1:25100734-25103234 GCF_042767895.1 Penaeus vannamei | reverse complement strand
CTCTCTTGCCTTCCTCCCTCTCACCCTCCTCTCCCTTCCCTCTCTCCTTCTCACCCTCCTCTCCCTCCCTTCCCTCCCTCTCACCCTCCTCTTCCTCTCACCTTCCTCCCCTCCCTCCCTCTCACCCTCCTCTCCTTCTCTTCCCTTCCTACCTCTCACCTTCCCTCTCCCTCTCACCTTCCTCCCCTCCCTCCCTCTCACCCTCCTCTCCCTTCCCTCTCACCCTCCCTCTCCCTTCTTCCCTCCCTCCCTCCCTCTCCCCCGCCATTGAGTATCGGAAAGTCTCAAGCACTGTGAATAGCCGACATTTCGACAATTTTATTGAAAGCGCATTGAAAGTAAGATTTTCGAGATCAATTTTTTTTTCTTCTTTTTTTCTCTTTTTTTTTACGTGGGTTATGAATCGCTGAATAAAAATGAAAAGACCGGGTTTTAAAGGAGGATGTATATATTATCTTTTTTTTCTTTTTCTTTTTCGTTTCTTCTATTTCGACGATTGGAATTTTGCGACTGAAAATACATTTGTGTGCGTGTATGAGTGTTGGAGAGTTCAAGTATTCATGTATCTATGTATGTTTATGTGTATATGTGTTTGCGTGTGTATTTATGTATGTATGCATATATGTCTGTACACACACGCACACACACACACATATCTATCTATCTATCTATCTATATGTATGTATATATATCTATATCTGCATGCATGTATATCTGCATGCATGTACGTATCTATGTATATATGTATGTATATATATATATATATATATATATATATATATATATATATATATATATATATATATATATATATATATATATATATATATCCACATAGACACGTATTCCCTTTTTCTCCAAACCGCATTCTTTCAGAGTTTATTTCATCCCTCGAGAAGCAAAGTTCGGCGTCCCTTACCTAATGGAGTTTTGATCCTGTTGTTTTCGCCAGCCTCCACGCCGGCCGCAGAGGATCCAAACCTTTATATAAACTCCGCGATGATACCAGCAACTCGTATGTAAATATCGATACCAATCGCGGAACACCACGGCGAAAAGGTCGTAGCGAGTGTGACCCTTTCGCTATCAAAAGGCAGTATAGTAGGCGAGCGAGATATATATAATATCCAATAATTTGACGGCGGGAGAAACGTTAAAATTAATTCACCCTGAAGAGACACAATAAAGAGGAGATTTGCGAGAGCAAGTTATAAGCCCCAACCCCTGAAAACACATTGAAAGATAACAATGAACCCTCCACACACGGGGCGTCAACCATAAACAGAGAGGTACCCCCTAGCGTGTTCCCGTTTTCTGTGTCCATCAAGCGAATCCCCCATAATGCCCTGCGCCCATTAGCGACCAATCAACGCAGCCGGAGCTTCGCAGTTGCCGATTACGTTGCATAATTTGCTCATTTGGCATGTTGTCATAAAGAGAGGAGGTATGAGGAGTGGATTTGGGGGATATGTGGGTATGAAGGGGAGAGATCTGCCGGCGGCGCGGAGGACTTCGGAAATGGTCATCACACTTCGCAATTAGATGGGTTTCAAAGAGCGGTTGCCTCGTTAGGTCTACACTGAATGGCTCTTCCATTTGCAAGTCTGAAACTGATTGCAAAATTGAATAACTGAGAGAGGAGCGAAAGGGGGGAGAGGGGGGGGGAGGAGGAGGGGGGGAAAGAGGAGTCTGTTTGTGCTTTGGCTTCGTTTCTGCTTTTGGCTCTTGCTTTTGGAAATCGGGAGGAAAATGATGCATTCAGACGGAATCGCGCGCGTCTCCATCTCTCCATCTCTCTCTGTCTCTCTCCTTCTCATTCTCTCTCCGTCTCTCTCTCTCTCATTCTCTCTCCGTCTCTCTACTCCCCCCCCTCTCTCTCCCTTTCCCCCTCCCTCCCTCCCTCTCTCTCTCTCGCATGGGATTCAACTCCATCTATTGGCAATCGGAGAGAATCGACGACGCTAACGAACGCCGGATCCGATCGTCATTTGTTTTCTCGTTTTGGAAATGGCGGGAATCGACGTCGGCAATTCGGACGCGCCAATAGACAACACCGTTTCTAACTTCGTCCAACTTCTCGTGGTGTATTTTGATGTGTGATGAGTGAATGGTGAATGGGGTTTAGTGAGGTGAGTGAATGAATGAGGTTTATTCACAATGGCGCGAATAATGATACTTATTTTGTTGTTTTTCTTTTTGCATTACCAACTTATTATCATTACCCTTATTGTTATTACTATTATTATTACTGTTATTATCATTATCTCTTATTGTTACTATAATGATAATAATGATAATAATGATAATTATAATTACTATTTCTGGTATCATTATCATCATTATTATTGTTATCATCATCATTATTACTCTCATTATCATCATTATTGTCATTGTTATTATTACTATTGTTGTTATTACCATGAATATTATCCTTGTCATCATTATCGTCATTATTGTTGCTGTAGTTGTTGATATTGTTATTATAGTCATTATCAAGATT
>NC_091582.1:25078234-25080734 GCF_042767895.1 Penaeus vannamei | reverse complement strand
TCTATTTTTTTGAGAAGCTTTTTTTCATTTTATGTCTTTTTTTCTGTTCTTTAATCGTTGGTTTGCTAGCATATGTTT
The DNA here is from genome assembly GCF_042767895.1 of Penaeus vannamei. Lineage (NCBI taxonomy): Eukaryota > Metazoa > Arthropoda > Malacostraca > Decapoda > Penaeidae > Penaeus > Penaeus vannamei. The sequence continues at coordinate 25,080,656 of NC_091582.1, read as the reverse complement.
TTAGGATTAGATGTAGATACGTGCACACACATACGCACACACACACACACACACACACACATACGCACATAAGCACACGCACACACACACACACACACGCACACACACACACACACACACACACACACACACACACACGCACACACACACAAGCACACACACGCACACACATACCCCCTCCCCCCCACACACACACAAACACAAACAACACACATACAGATACATACAACATACTATATCTATATATATATATTCGTATACAGTTGTGTACACATAAGTATATACGTATCCATTGTGCACAAACCTTTGAACATCATCACCGAAAATAGTTACAAAAAAAGAATCTATTTTTGATATCATGCAAATCATTCTATCAAGTCAAGCTCATTGCATTTCCTGTTTCCAGAACAAGGACTTTCAAAATATTTCCGGAAATGACTGAATGACGTCATACCGGATGGTTTTCATGACTTTATTAATTGACTAAGTGTATATGCTATGTCTTTTTATTTATTTGTTTCTTTGTTTATTTATTTGTTGCTTCAGTTTGCCTGTCTGTCTGAATTTATTTTTTTTGTTCGTGTCTTTTCTCTGTCTGTCTGTCTGTCTCTCCCCCCCCCCTCTCTCTCTCTCTCTCTCTCTCTCTCTCTCTCTCTCTCTCTCTCTCTCTCTCTCTCTCTCTCTCTCTCTCTCTCTCTCTCTCTCTCTCTCTCTCTCTCTCTCATCTTCCTCCTCCCTCTCTTTTATCTTTTTTATCCCTCTCTTTCATCCTTTCTCCCCCTATCCCATCTTCTTCACTCTCCTCCTTTCTCTCTTCCACCTTCCACCACAATTCCCCTCGCTCTATTCCTTTTACCTCCCTCCCCTTTCTTCCCTCCTCTCTGTCTCACATCCACTTCTATCTCCTCTTCCATTTCATCTCTCAATCACCCTCTCCCTTTTCCTCCCTTCCCTCTCACCCTTTCCCCTCACTTCCCCTTTTTTTCTCCGCTTTTCTCCTCTTCCCTCCCCCACTCTCTTTGTCTCTCTCCCCAATTTTCCTCTCTCCCGCTCTTCCTCTTCCCCGTCTTCACTCTCTTCTCCTCCCTTATCGCCCTCCATATTTACCTCCCCTTCCTCCCTCACCTCCCTCTCTCACCTCCTTCTTCTTCCAACCCCTCTTCCATATGTCTCTTCCACCTCTCCCCCCCCTCCCCTTCTCCTTCTCCTCTCCCACGCCCGTTCCAGGTCCCCCTTTTCAATCTCCCTCCTCCTCTATCCCCCCTCCTTCTCCCTCTTTCCTCCTCCACCCAATTTCCTCCCTCATCTCTACCTCCCTTCTCCCTTTTCCTCGCAGTCTTCCTCCCTCATCTCCACTCCCCTGTTCCCTCCTTCTCCCTCCCACCTCCACACACTCCTCTCTTTCTCCCTTCTCTCTTCTCATTCTCGCCTACCACCAGCCTCTCCTCTTCCTCCCTTGTCTCCCTCCCCCCTCGTCAAAAAAAAAAAAAAATACACCCAAAACAGACAAAAGATCACATAATTCTCTCCCTCTCCTCCCCTCCCTCTCATCCTCCCCCTCCCCCATCTCCTCCCTCCACCCTCCACCCCCCCTCAAAAAAAAAAAAAAAAAAAAAAAAAAATCAGAATATCACACCAAATAAACTTCCCGTGACGTCATTTACCCTCATTAGGTGTTGTATCATGATCACCTGTAATTAAGCTCGGTGTCGGGGTTATCAGGCAGGTAATAAAGAGCATAATAGCCCGGAGGCAAATCACGTGATATCTCGGTTCACACTTCCGCTCCCTCTTCAGCTGGAGGAAAGAGGGAGGGGAAAGAAGCGTGAAAAGTGTGAAAGAAAGAGGGAATTGGGGGAGATGGAAATAAAGAGGGAGTTGGGGATGACGGAGAGAAAGAGGGAGGGGAAAGAAGCGTGAAAAGAGTGAAAGAAAGAGGGAATTGGGGGAGATGGAAATAAAGAGGGAATTGGGGATGGCGGAGAGAAAGAGGAAGGGGAAAGAAGCGTGAAAATAGTGAACGAAAGAGGGAATTGGAGGAGATGGAAATAAAGAGGGAATTAGGGATGACGGAGAGAAAGAGGGAGGGGAAAGAAGCGTGAAAAGAGTGAAAGAAAGAGGGAATTGGGGGAGATGGAAATAAAGAGGGAATTGGGGATGACGGAGAGAAAGAGGAAGGGGAAAGAAGCGTGAAAAGTGTAAAAGAAAGAGGGAATTGGAGGAGGTGGAAAGAAAGAGGGAGGGGAATGAAGTGTGAAAGGTTTGAGTGAATGAGGGAGGGGAAAGAAGTGCGAAAAAAGTGTGGGAGATAAAGAGGAATTGGGGGAGATGGAAATAAAGAGGGAATTGGGGATGACGGAGAGAAAGAGGAAGGGGAAAGAAGCGTGAAAAGTGTAAAAGAAAGAGGGAATTGGAGGAGGTG
>NC_091582.1:25048234-25053234 GCF_042767895.1 Penaeus vannamei | reverse complement strand
TCCAAGCAAGAAATCATCATTAAGAACAAAAAACAAAGCAAAAAAAAAAAAAAAACGGTGAAGTTCTCAAGCCAACTCAAAGCAAGATGTCTTGGTTAGACAAAAATTGCTTGCCAATTTTAGCATCATTTGTTCAGCTCTTGTTCTGTACCGGAGTTTTCACGTCCATGTTCTTCAGTTCATGTCCTTCAGCTCATATTCTTTAATTCATGTCTTTCAATTCATAGTTTTCAGCTCATATTCTTTAATTCATGTTCTTCCGTTCATACCCTTCAATTTATTTTGTACAGTCCATGTTCTGCAATTCATATCCTTCAATTCATGTTCTTCAGTTCATATTCTTTAATTCATGTTAATTTCATATCCTTCAATTCCTGTTTTTTCAATTCATTCTGTACATTTCATGTTCTTCAGTTCATGTCCTTCAATTCATATTCTTCAACACATTTTGTACAGTCCATGTTCTTCATTTCATATCCTTCAATTCATGTTCTTAAATTAATATTCTTTAATTCATGTTCATCAGTTCATGTTCTTCATTTCATATTCTTTCATTCATGTTCATCAGTTCATGTTCTTCATTTCATATTCTTTCATTCATGTTCATCAGTTCATGTTCTTCATTTCATATTCTTTCATTCATGTTCATCAGTTCATGTTCTTCATTTCATATTCTTTCATTCATGTTCATTAGTTCATATCCTCCAATTCATGTTCTTTAATTCATGTTCATCAGTTCAAGCCCTTCAGTTCATGTTCTTCTTTCCCAGTGTCATATTCTGCCGAGTTCTCCATCACCATTATGGCATTGACGATGAGTTATGCTAACATTTTGTGCGTCTCGTTCATCTTGGGGGAGAAAGAGGGAGAGAGATAGAAAGAAAGAGAGAGGGTGAGAGAGAGAGAGAGAGAGAGAGAGAGAGAGAGAGAGAGAGAGAGAGAGAGAGAGAGAGAGAGAGAGAGAGAGAGAGAGAGAGAGAAAGGAGGAAAGGGAGGGAAGGGGAGGAAGGGAGTGAAGGGAGAGAGAGAGAGAGAAAGGAGGAAAGGGAGGGAAGGGAGGAAGGGAGGAAGGGAGAGAGAGAGAGAGAGAGAGAGAGAGAGAGAGAGAGAGAGAGAGAGAGAGAGAGAGAGAGAGAGAGAGAGAGAGAGAGAGAGAGAGAGAGAGAGAGAGAGAGAGAGAGAAAGGAGGAAAGGGAGAGAAGGGAGAGAAGGGAGTGAAGGGAGAGAGAGATAGACAGAAAGAGAGAGAGAGAGAGAGAGAGAGAGAGAGAGAGAGAGAGAGAGAGAGAGAGAGAGAGAGAGAGAAAGGGAGGAAAGGGAGGGAAGGGAGGGAAAGGCATGAGTGAAGGTATATATATATATATGTTTATTAAAAGTTTATAAATATAAATATTAAATGTATATATATATATATATATATATATATATATATATATATATATAAATATATATATATATATATATACATATTTATATGTATACGTATGTGTGTATAATGTATATATATATATATATATATATATATATATATATATATATATATATATATATATATATATATATATATATATATATATATATATATATATATATTTATAAGTTTTATAATATAGTTTATAATTTATATATATATATATATATTGTTTATAAATGTATAATGTATTTAATGTGTATATATATATATATATATATATATATATATATATATATATATATATATATATATATATATATATATATATATATATATATATATATATATATATATATATGTTTATGAAAGGGAGGGAAGGGAGGGAAGGGAGAGAGAGAGAGAGACAGAAGAGATAGATAGATAGATAGATAGATAGATAGAGAGACAGAGAGATAGAGATAGACAGAAAGGCAAAGAAAGAGAGAGTGAGAGTGAGAAAGATAGAGCCAAAGAGAGAGAAAGAGAAGGAGAAAGACAGAGAGCCAAAGAAAGAAAGACAGAAAACAAACAAACAAACAAACAGATCAAGACAGCGAAAAAGAAATAACCCCCCCCCAAAAAAAAAAAGGGAAGAGAAACTCCTTAATTAAGACGAGCGAAGAGGAGCCGAGGAGCCGAGCAGCGCGTTCAGGAGCGGCCGCTATCTCCTCCTCCTCCTCCCCCTCCTCCACCTTTCCTTTCCTCCTTCCTTCCCCTCCTTCTTCCTCCTTCCTCCTCCTCCTCCTCCTCCTCGTCTCTCCCTCCTCCTCCTCCTCCTCCTTCTCCACCTCCTCCTCCTCCCCTCCCTCCTTCCTTCCCTCCTCCTCCTACTTCCTCCCTCCCCCTCCCTTTTCCTCCCTTCCCTCCCCCTCCTCCTCCTCCTCTCCCTTCCTCCACCTCCTCCTTCCTCTCCACCCTCCCTCCCCCCTCCTCCCACTCCTCTGGCGGCCGAGGCATCCGTTCCCGTCCCGTGTTGATTAGCGCCGTGTATTAGCGCCCCTGACATCATAATTTCCCTCATCATCCGTCACGGCCCGTCACACGCCCTCGCTGCCGAAACGCGGGCGGGATCTCGAGAATTTTCTTTTTTTTTTTTCTCTTATTTCTTTTTTTTTTGAGGTCTCTCGGTCTCGTTCTCTCGCTCTTGTCTCGTTTTCGGTCGTTGTCGGTTGTGGGCTGTGAATTGGTTCTCGGGTTTTGTTTTGGTTTTGTTTTGTCTTTCGTTGGGTTTTCTCTGTCTCGCTCTTGTTTTGTCTTTCTGATTCTTGTTCTCTCGTTCTCTGTCTCTGTCTCTCTCGTTCTCTGTCTCTGTCTCTCTCGTTTTGTCTTTTTGTCTCTTGTTCTCTCGTTTTCTCTCTCTCTCGTTCTGTCTTTTTGTCTCTTGTTCTCTCGCTCTCTCTCTCTCTCGTTCTGTCTTTCGGTCTCTTGTTCTCTCGTTCTATCTCTCGGCTTCGCTATTGTTCGTTTCCTTCTTTCTTCTTCTTCTTCTCTCTCTTCTTCTTCTCTCTGTCTTCTCTCTCTTTCTTTGGTGTTCTTTTGGTCTCATTTTCTTTTTTTCTTTTTTTAGTTTTCTTTGTTCTCGTGTTCTTTCGCTTTGAGATTCTCTTCTTTTCCGGTTTCTGGCGTTCCTTTGGCTTCGTGTTCTTGGTGTCTCCTGTCTGTGTATATGTATATAATAAAAAAAGTTAATTATTACACTAATGATGATAATGAACCAGACTAAGAAAAAAAACAGATTTCTAGTGGTTTCTCTGATTTTGGTGTTCTTTCTGTGTGTGTGTATATATATATATATATATATATATATATATATATATATATATATATATATATATATATATAAAACAATGATAATAATTACAGTAATGATGATAATGAACCAAAAAAATAATAATATAAAAAAATAATAACAGAGGTTTCTAGTGGTTAAAAAAAACAATAATAACAAAGGTTTCTTGTGGTTTCTCAGATTTTGGTGTTCTTTCTGGTGTTCTCTTTGTCTCTTGGTCTCGTTTTTTATTGTCTTTTTTGACTCTGGTTCATTATCATCATTATTGTAATTATAATATTTGTTTTTTATTATTATCATGATTATCTTTATTGTTATCATTATTATTATAATTTTATTATCATTATCATCATCATTATTATTATTATTATCATTATCACCATTATGATCATTATCACCATTATCATCATCACCATTATTATGATTATTACTGTAATCTTCATAATTATTATCATTACCGTTATTATCATCCTTATTATCATCATTATTATGATTATTACTGTAATCTTCATAATTATTATCATTACCGTTATTATCATCCTTATTATCATTATCATTGCTATTATCATCCTAATTATCATTATTATTGCTATTATCATTACTATTATCATCATTATTATCATTGCCATTATCATCATTATTATTCATGCCTAGGTTATTCACCAACACAAAAAAATCCATTTGGGTGAAAGGCTCTTCCTCAAAAAAAAAAAAAAAAAAAAGGGGGGGGGGTGCAACGTCAGCGACTACTTTCATATTTTGCAATTTGTAAAAGTTCAAGTCTAATTTTCTCCCAAAGTTGAAGTTTATTGCGTCTCGAGTTGATCCAAATTGGACGGACTTGAGACAAAACACTCTATCTTAGCTTGCTCTGGCTTGCTCTAAACTTGCTTTCTCTTTATTATTATTATTTTTTTTCCTTCTTTTATTTCTTTTGAACTCGTTAAAAAAAAAAATATGTTCTCAAAAAATAATAATAAATAAGTAAATAAATAAAACGATAAAAAATAGAAAATGAAAAATAATAATAATGATAATAAAAAATAGAACAAAAATAGATATATGAATAAGTAAATAAAAAGTAATAAGTAAATAAATAAAATGATAATGATAATGAAGAAGAAAAACAAATCACCACCTCATTTTTCTTTCAATTCCCTATATTATTTTCATTTCTTTTTTCCATATCACTTCCTTTTTTATATCAATGTTCTACTTGAATCATCTTCAGACAAATATGTAAATTATGTTTAGGCATTACAATTATTCTCTTATTTTTCTCTTTACAGTTTTATTTCACTATATGTAAAATCATCAATGTTGCTTCTGTTTTAATACCTATTATCCCTATTCCTATTTTTAATGTTGTTCTTATTGTCATAACGGTTATCATCACCTTTGCTACTTTTTTATCATTATTGTTATTATTTCCATTATCATTATCATTATTCATTTTATCATTATCATAATCCTCATTACTACCATTATCATCATAATCATCATTACCATTATCATCCTCATTACCATTTTTATCATCATTATTGTTATTATCATCATTATCATAATCATCATTAGTATTATCATCATTAGTTATAGTAACAGTAGTAGTATAATCATAAGACTCAGAGAGATATAGAGAAAGAGAGAAGGAGGAGAAAGAGACAGAGGAAGAGAGAAAGAGAAGGAGGAAGAGACAGATAAAGAGAAAGAGAAAGAGACAGAGAAAGAGAGAAAGAGAAAGAGACAGAGATAAAGAGA
>NC_091582.1:25035734-25043234 GCF_042767895.1 Penaeus vannamei | reverse complement strand
GAAAGAGGAAAGGACGGAATGAAGAAAGAGGGAAAGAGAGAGAAGGGAGGGAAGAGAGGGAAGAGAGAACGGGGGAAAGAGGGAAAGAGGGAAAGGGGGAAGAGAGTTGGAAAGGAGGAAAGAAGGGAAAGAAAGAAGGGGTGAGAGAGAGAGATGGGGGGGGGGGAATGGCTAGGCAAATGTTTCTGGCTGTAATGCAAGACTGTGGGGGGAAGAGAGGGAAAGAGGGGAAGGAGGGAAGAGAGGGAAAGAGGGAAGGGAGAGGAAGAGAGAGGGAAGGGAGGGAAGGAGGGAAGGGGAAAGGGGAGAGGGGAAGAGAGGAGAGTGGGGAGAAGGGAAAGAAGGAAGGGTTGAGAGAGAGGGGGGAAGGAGGGGGTAATGGCTACAAATGTTTCTGGCTGTAATGCAAGACTGTGGGGGAAAGAGGGGAGGGAAGAGGAATGGGAAAGAAAGGAATGAAGAAAGAGGGGGAGGGGAGAGAGTGGGAAAGTGAAGGAAAGAAGGTAAAGGGAAAGGGAAGTGGATGGAGAGAGAGAGAGAGAGAGAGAGAGAGAGAGAGAGAGAGAGAGAGAGAGAGAGAGAGAGAGAGAGAGAGAGAGGGGGAGGGGGGTAATGGCTAGGAAAATGTTTCGGCTGTAATGCAAGACTTGGGGGAAGAGAGAAGAAGGAAGGGGGGAGAGAAAGGGGAAGAGAGTAGGAAATATAGGAGGGGGTGAAAGAGAGCCAGAGAGGGAAGAGAAAGGATGGGAAAGGAAGGGTGAGAGAGAGAGAAAAGAGAGGGGGAAGGGGGAGAGAGGAGAGTGGGAAAGAAGGAATGGATGAGAGAGAGAGGGGGGTAGGCAAATGTTTCGGTTGTAATGCAAGACTGAAGGAGAGGGAAGAGGGAAGGGGGAAGAGAGGGGAAGGTAAAAGAGTGGGAGAGGAAGGAAATAAGGAAGGGGTGAGGAGTGAGAGAGGGGGAGGGGGAGGGAAGGTAAAGAAGGGAAGGGATGGGAGAGAGAGAGAGAGAGAGAGAGAGAGAGAGAGAGAGAGAGAGAGAGAGAGAGAGAGAGAGAGAGAGAGAGAGAGAGAGAGAGAGAGAGAGAGAGAGAGAGAGAGAAGAGAGTGGCAAAAAAGGAAGGGGTGAGAGAAAAGAAGAGAGAGGGGGGGGAAGGAGGTGAGAAGAAGGAGAATGAAAGAGGAAGAGAGGAAATAAATGGAGAGGGTGGAGTCGAGAGGATAAAAAGGGAGAGAGAGAGAGAGAGAGAGAGAGAGAGAGAGAGAGAGAGAGAGAGAGAGAGAGAGAGAGAGAGAGAGAGAGAGAGAGAGAGAGAGAGAGAGAGAGAGAAATAAAGAGAAGAGAAAGAGAGAGAGAAGGAGAGAGAGAGAGAGAGAGAGAGAGAGAGAGAGAGAGAGAGAGAGAGAGAGAGAGAGAGAGAGAGAGAGAGAGAGAGAGAGAGAGAGAGAGAAAGAGAGAGTTAATGAATAAAATAGACAAATAAAGAAACTAAAGATAAAAATGAAGAAAAAGAAAAGCTAAATACAAACACGAAATATTTAGGCTTAATATCAACCTCCTTTTCTCTTTCTTATATTTTCGTTTCTAAAAATCTCATTTATTTATTTACTTACGAACTTTAGTCTAGTTTTGTTGTTATTCAGAATGTGTTTTGTGTACGTGTGTGTGTGTGTGTGTGTGTGTGTGTGTGTGTGTGTGTGTGTGTGTGTGCGTGTGTGTGTGTGTGTGTGTGTGTGTGTGTGTGTGTGTGTGCGTGTGTGTGTGTGTGTGTGTGTGTGTGCGCGCGTTTATGTGTGTACATATGTGTGTGTATATTTATACATGAATGATAGTTTATGTGTGTTTGGAAGTGTATGTCTGTACGTAGATGCATATTCACGTGTGTTCATGTACGTGTTTATGTAAGTATATGTGCGTATGCCTGTGTAAATGTACAAGTATCCATGTATGTACATAAATGTGTCTGAGTGTGTGAATTTCGAGGAGTTGATGTTTCCTGTTTAGGAATACAGTTCGAGGGAGAAAGAGAAGGAGAAGGAGAAGAGAAGGAAGAGAAGAAGGAGAAGGAGGAAGAGGAAGAGGAGGAGGTGGAAGAGAAGAAGGAGAAGGAGAAGGAGGAGGAAGAGGAGATGGGGGAGGAGGAGAAGGAGGAGAAGGAAGAGAAGAAAAAGGAGGAGGAAAAGGAGAAGGAAGAGAAGAAGGAGGAGGAGGAGGAGAAGAAGGAGATAGAAAAGTAGAAGGAGAAGGAGAAGGGAAAGGAGAAGGAGAAAGAGAAGAAGGGAAAGAGGGAGTGAAGGAGATTAGGGAGGGAGGAAAGATGATAGAAAGAGAAGAGAAACGAGAGAGAGAGAGAAAGAAAGAGAGAAGAAGAGAAAGAGAGCGAGAGAGAGAGAGAGAGAGAGAGAGAGAGAGAGAGAGAGAGAGAGAGAGAGAGAGAGAGAGAGAGAGAGAGAGAGAGAGAGAGAGAGAGAGAGAAAGGGGGGGGAGAGAAGAAGGAGAAGGGAAGAGAAGAAGGGAGAAGGGGAAGAAGGAGGAGGAAAAGGGAGAAAGAAAAGGAGAAGAAGAAGAAGGAGGAGGAGGAGAAGGGGAAGAAGGAGATAGAAAAATAGAAGGAGAAGAAAAAGGAGAAGGAGAAAGAGAAGAAGAGAAAGAGGGAGTGAAGGAGAGAAGGAGGGAGGAAAGATGATAGAAAGAAAGAGAAAACGAGAGAGAGAGAGAAAGAAAGAGAGAAGAAAGAGAAAAGAGAGAGAGAGAGAGAGAAGAGAGAGAGAGGAGAGAGAGAGAGAGAGAGAGAGAGAGAGAGAGAGAGAGAGAGAGAGAGAGAGAGAGAGAGAGAGAGAGAGAGAGAGAGAGAGGGGGGGAGGAGAGTGAGAGGCAGAGAGAGAGAGAGAGAGAGAGAGAGAGAGAGAGAGAGAGAGAGAGAGAGAGAGAGAGAGAGAGAGAGAGAGAGAGAGAGAGAGAGAGAGAGAGAGAGAGGGAGGGAGAGAGAGAGAGAGAGAGAGAGAGAGAGAGAGAGAGAGAGAGAGAGAGAGAGAGAGAGAGAGAGAGAGAGAGAGAGAGAGAGATAAAGAAATAGTAAAGGAAATAAAGTGAAGAAGATAAGAGAGAAGAAAAAGAAAGAAAAATGACAGAAAAGATTTAAGCGAAAGAAAGAAAGGAACATGAGAACATTTAAAAATGAAAGGGAGGAGGAGGAGGAGGGGGAGGAAGATGAGGAGGGAGAAGAAGAAGAAGAAGAGGAGAAGGAGGAGGAAGATGAGGAGAGAAGAAGAGGAGGAGGAGGAAGAGGAGGAGGAAGAAGAAGACGAGGAGAGGGAAAAGAAGAAAAAGGAGGAGGAGGAGGAGGAGGAGGAAGAAGAAGAGGAGGAGGAAGAAGAGGAGCTGAAAGAAGAAGACGAGGGGAGGGGAGGGAGGAGGAAGAACGGAGAAGAGGAGGGGACGGAGAAGAGGAGGAACGGCGAGGGGAGGGAAAGGAGGAGGAGGAGGAGGAGAAGGGAGGAGGAGGACGGGAAGGGGGAGGGGTGGAGGGGGAAGAACTTGGCATCGTTTCGCCGAGCAGAGGTGAAGAGGCCACCTCCCCCCTCTCCCCTCTCCACTCTCCGCCCCCCTCCTGTGACATCTCTATCTCTCACTAAATAGATCGCCGGGAGGCCTCCTCCCCCCCTCTCCTCTCCCCTTCTCTCCCCTCTCCCTCTCCTCCTCTCCACTCCCTCGCCTTCTCCCTCTACCTCTGCCCCCCCTTCTCTCCCCTCCCCGTCTCCACCTCTCCATCTACCCCCCCCCCGGCCTCGACGCGTTAAAGCACCAGCACCACCAATACATGCGGCGAACCACGGAACTAAACATATTTTCCCTTCCTGTAAAACGCAAATCAACAAATAAAAAAAATAAATAAAGCCGACATCCAAATAAACAAGAACATAAAGAAACAAACAAAAAAACATAACAAACCGCTGAAATAAACAAACAAACAAACAAAAAATAAATAAACTAAACAAACAAATAAAGATTAAATAAACCTCTGAAACAAACAAACAAACGAAGGGATAAAGAGGCGAACAAACAGAATAATTCACGGAATGAGAAAGACAGGGGAGACGGAGAGGTGATAATTACTTCGAATTATAGAATCCGGTTCGAGAATAATCGGCGCCAATTATACGCGAACAGTCTGGCTTCGCTCCTGTGCTCCTGGCCGTGTGCGTGTGTGTGTGTGTGTGCGTGTTGGGGGAAGGGGAGGGGTGCGTGTGTGTGTGTGTGTGTGTGTGCGTGTGTGCGTGTGTGTTGGGAGGTGTGTGTGCGTGCGTGTGTGTATTTGTCGGGGGAGGGGGTGTAACGGAGGGGGGAAGTGTGTGCGTGCGTGTGTGTATTTGTCGGGGGGAGGAGTGGGGTGTAACGGGGGGGGGTAGGTGTGTGTGTGTGTGTTGGGAAGTGTGTGTGTGTCTCTGTGTGTGTGTGTGCGTGTTGTGTGTGTGTGGGGAGGGGGGGTGTGTGTGTGTGTTGGGTGTGTGTGTGTTGTGTGTGTGTGTGGTGTGTGTGTGTGTTGGGGTGTGTGTGGGGGGGTGTTTTGGGGAGGGGGGGGGGGTGGGTTTGGGGGGTTTTGGTGGGTGGGTTTTGGGGGTGGTGGGTGGTGTGGGTTGGGGGGTGGTGGTTTGGGGGTTTTTTGGGGGGGGGGTGTGGGGGTTGGTTGTGGTTGGGTTGGGGGGGGGGGGGGTGGTTGGTTTTTGGGGGGGGGTTTTGGGGGTTGGTTTTTGGGGGGGGGGTTTGGGGGGGGGGGGGGGGGGGGTTGGGGGGGGGGTTTTTTGGGGGGTTTTTGGGGGGGGGTTTTTTTTTTGGGGGGGGGGGGGGGTTGGTGGGGGTGGGGTTTTTTGGGGGGGGGGGGGGGGTTTTGGGGGTTGGGGGTTGGTGTGTGTGTGTTGTGTGTTGGGGGGTTGGGGGGTGTGTGTGTGTGGTGTGTGTGTGGGGGGGGGGGGGTGGGGGTGTGTGGTTTTTGGGGGGTTTTTGTTGTTTTGGGGGGGGGGTGTGGGGTTTTTTTTGTGTTTTTTGGGGGGGGGGGGGTGGTGTGTGTGTGTGTGTGTGGTGTTTGTTTGTGTGTGGTGGTGTGGTGTTGTTTGTGTGTGTGTGTGTGTGTGTGTGTTTGGGGGGGGGGGGTGGGTGGTGTGGGTGTGTTGGGGGTGGGTGTTTTTTGGGGGGGGGGGGGGGGGGGGGGGGGGGGGGGGGGGGGGGGGGGGGGGGGGGGGGGGGGGGGGAAGAGAGGGAGAGAGAGAGAGAGAGAGAGAGAGAGGGAGAGAGAGAGAGAGAGAGAGAGAGAGAGAGAGAGAGAGAGAGAGAGAGAGAGAGAGAGAGAGAGAGAGAGAGAGAGAGAGAGAGAAAGGGAGAGAGATCAGAGAAAAAAAGATTGGAAGAGGAAGAAAAAAATAAAAAGAACAAGATGGAGAATAAGAATAAGAATAAGAAAAACGAGGAAAAAGAAGAAGAGAAAATACAAATAAAAGAACAAATAAAAGAAAGGAAGAAAAAAGAAGAAAATCAAAGAGAGAATAAGAATATAAAAGAAATAGAAGAAGAAACAAGGAGGAAAAAAAAAAAAAATTTAAAAAGAAAAAAAAAAAAAAAGGAAAGAAAAAATAGAAGAAAACGAAAAAGAAAAAAGCAATTAGAATGAGACGAAAGACAGGTGAAGGAGAACTGAGAAGAAAAATACGAGGAAGAAAAAAGGGAGAAGTAGAGCAGAAAAAAATAGAATGATAAGAAAAAGAAAAGGAAGAAGACGACGAAGAGGAAACATAAAAGAGAGAGAGAGAGAGAGAGAAAGAGAAAATTGATGTGAAGCGAAGAAGAAAAAGGGGAAAAAGAAGGGGGAAAATGATGGAAAGGGGGAAAAAAAAAAATAGAAGAAAAAAAAAAGAAAGAAAAAAAAAAAAAAGAGAAAGAAAAAAAAAGAAAAAAAAAAAATAGAAAAGAAAAATAATGATAACAAAATATAATAATAAAAAATAAAGAAACCAAACATAAAAGATAACACGCAGGAGAAGAAGGAGAAGAAGAAGAAGAAAAAAAAAATCCCCCCAAAAAGAAATAGAAAATACAAGCACAAATAACAAAAAAATTAACAAGAGGAAATACCCCCCCCCTTCCCCCCCCTCCCCCCCCCCTTACCCTCAACCCCCCCCCCCCCCCAAAAAAAAAAAAAAAAAAAAAAGAAAAAAAAAAAAAAAAATTGAAGCTGACTTAGCGACACAAATGAAGATCGAACTCTCGGACGTGTCACAAGACATGACGTTGTAATAACTTCAGAATTGGTTTGTATAACTTTTTTTTTCTTTTTGTAGTCATACCTCGAGGGATTTTTTTTTTTTTTTTTTGAGTTCAGCTTTTTGCATTTTCGTGTAAGTTCATGTGTTTTTTTTATTTTTTTATTTTGTTTTATTTCTGTCTCTTGTTTTTGTTTGTTTGTTTGTTTTTTGTTACTATTTTTGTTACCAATATAATTATCATTATCATTACTATTTTTCATTATCACAATTAATGTTCCTATCATCATTATTATTAATAATGATATAATTATCATTACTATTAACATTATTGTTACTATAATCATTATCATTTAATGATTGTCATCGGCATTATCATAATTGCTATAACTGTTGTTATTACTGGTGGCGGTGGTGCTGTATATGCAGTCATGATGGTTGTTGTTTTGTACTGTTATATTCCCTGTTATTGTTATCATTATAGTTGTTTTTATTGTTATCATTTTCTCATCATCAATACTATCACCATTCTCAACATCACCGATACGATCATCATAACAGCAGTCACCATTAAGTGAATTATCATTATCATCACTTTGATAACGATAATAATAATCAATAGTAATATCAGCGTTATTACCATCATTAGCACTATGATAATTCTAGACGTATTAACATGGAAATCCTCACTAAAATAGTTAATTAAGAATACTATTAGTATTTATGGTCAAATGTAGTTAATTGAGTAATATATACAGTAATGCATAATTTAAATGATTTGCATATATGGAAAATTACGATAAAAGAATGAATAGAGAAATGAATAAATAATAAAAAAATAATCTTTAATTGTGTATCTTATACATGTATTTGAATTACTTATAACTAAAAAGACTAAAAATTATATAAAGAAAAAAAGAAAATAATAGAAGGACAAGCAGATAACAGAAAGGACAAAAAAGAAAAAAAAACAAACTAAAAAACAAAACAAAAACAGAATGACAAGAAAACATCACAAGAAAAAAAAAAGAAATAAGAAATTAAAAAAAAAAAAAAAAAAAAAGAAGAAAAAAAGAAAAACAGAAAAAAAAAGAAAAAAAAAAAAGGAATTGATTAAAAAGAAACAGGTCACCCCCCTTTTTCCCCCCCCCTCCTCACCCCTCCCCCTCCCTCCCTCCTCTCCCCTCCCCCTTCCCCCAACACACTTTCTTTCTGTCAGTATACCACCTTTTTCCCCCCAAAGCTTAA
>NC_091582.1:25023486-25030986 GCF_042767895.1 Penaeus vannamei | reverse complement strand
TAGAGAAAAAGGAGAGAAGAGAAAATCAAAAGGAGAGAGGGAAAAAATGAGAGAATAGCAGAGAAAACGACAGAATAGGAGGGAAAACGAGAGAATAAGAGAAATAACAAGAGAATGAACGGAAGGTAGAGAGAAGAGAAAAGGGAGGACAAAAAACAAACAAAAGAGGAATGAAGGGAAGAGGAGTAACGAAGGAGAGGAGGAGGGGATGGGGGGCGGGGGGGGGAGGAGGGGGTCAGAAAAGGCCACCAGGGAGAACTTTTTTGGGGAAAAAATTGTTTTTCATTTTGTCTCAGTTGAAAGATTTCGGCAAAAAGGGAGCGTCGGTGTGCGAACTTTCTGCCAATAGATGGCGGGATTGGTCGCTGGAGTTCGGGAAAATGCGAAATTTATGAAGAGCAGAAAATAGATATTTGAAATTCATGGGAGTTTACATGTATAAACACACACACATACACGCACACACACACACACATATATACAAACATATATAAGGAAATTAATATGGACATATATATATGTGTACACACACATACACATATATATGTGTGTATATATACATATATATATATATATATATATATATATATATATATATATATATACATACATATATATATATATATATATATATATATATATATATATATATATGTGTGTGTGTGTGTGTGTGTGTGTGTGTGTGTGTGTGTGTGTGTGTGTGTGTGTGTGTGTGTGTGTGTGTGTGTGTGTGTGTGTGTGTGTGTGTGTGTGTGTGTGTGTGTGTGTGTGTGTGTGTGTGTGTGTGTGTGTGTGTGTGTGTGTGTGTGTGCATAAATATGAATATAAATGTGTATGTGTGTATGTATATATATATATATATATATATATATATATATATATATATATATATATGTGTGTGTGTGTGTGTGTGTGTGTGTGTGTGTGTGTGTGTGTGTGTGTGTGTGTGTGTGTGTGTGTGTGTGTGCATAAATATGAATATAAATGTATGTGTGTATGTATATATATATATATATATGTGTGTGTGTGTGTGTGTGTGTGTGTGTGTGTGTGTGTGTGTGTGTGTGTGTGTGTGTGTGTGTGTGTGTGTGTGTGTGTGTATATAAACAAATAAATAAATATATATATATATATATATATATATATATATATATATATATATATATATATATATATATATATATATACATATATACGTATTCATCTATCTATATATATGTATGTATGTACATATGTATATATACATGTATATATATATACATATATATACACACATATCTCCCTCCCCCAAGACCCCGGATGTCGCCGCATGCCCAGGATCTCCTCCGGGGATTAGGAATGGACGCCTAATCCCTCGCGTGGATGGCCTTGATTAGGATTCGATTAATGAGGATGATTAAGATGAGGATTCCTTCCCGGGCGCGTGTGTGATCATGGCGGTTATTTTCTTTTTTTTACTTCTTCTTCTTTGTCTTTTTTCTTTTTTCTTCATTTTCGTTTTTTCTTATTTTTTCATTGTTCTTTTGTTTTGTATTTTTCGGTTTCCTTTTTTTTCATTCATTTTCTTCTGCTTCATCAGTTTGTTTGTTTTTTCTTTTCTTTTTCCGTTTTCGTTTTCTTTTTATTTTCTTTCTTTTCCCATTTACTTTTTTTAACCGTTTTCTCGTTTTTTTTACTTCTTGTTCTTCTCTCCTTTCTTTGTCTTCTTTTTTCCATTTTTTAAATTCTTCGTCCTCTGCTTCTCTTCTCTTTCTTCATCTTTATTTTCATCTTCTTCCTTTCCTATTTCTTTCTTTCTTCTCCTTTTGCTCTCCTTCGTTTTCATTATTTTTTTCTCATCATTATTCACAATTTTCTTTCGTTCTTTCCTTCATTCTTTCTTTCTTTCTTTCCTTTTTCTCTCTCCTCCTTCTACTAATTTGCTTTGTTATTCTTTTTTAGTTCATCAAATGACAGGCAAATAGATTGGTAGACAGATGGTTAGATAGATAGATGGATAGATAGATAGACAGATCGATAAATATATATATATATATATATATATATATATATATATATATGTATATATATATATATATGTATGTATATATATATATATATATATATATATATATATATATATATAGATAGATAGATAGATAGATCGATAGATAGATAGATAGATAGATAGATAGATAGATAGATAGATTGGTAGGTAAGCAGATAAATAGATAGATAGACAGATAGATAGATAGACAGGCAGATAGATAGATTGATAGAAATATTGACAGGTAAGTCGATAGACAAATAGACGATAGATGAATAGACAGACAGACACAAATAGACGATATTCTAATAGAAAAAGAGGCAGACAAACAGACAACGATTTGCAGATAGACAAAGAGACAAACAGACAGACATACGATAGACTAACAGATAGATAAACACAGACAGACTATAGATTAATAAGATGAATAGACAAATAAACAGACAGACGATAGATTAACAGACAAACACAGACAGATAACAGACTAATAATCAGACAGACAGACAAACAACGATAACGTAACAGACAGACAGACAAAATGACCAACCAACCTCCTGAGCATACCAGGCCATAAAACACCCACGAGCTCGTCTGTGCACCTGTGTTTCTTTCCACATTCAATCACGTGTTCGGTCACATACCTTTTCATCCGTTGTGCTGAGGCATTCCTTCCGAGCAGGCTTCAAGGTTCCTTCTCTCTCTTCTTCTCTTCCAATTTGTTTTCTTCTTTCTTGTTTTTTTTTCTCTTTATTTTCTTTTTAATCTATTGTTGTTGTTGTATTGCTCCTTCTTCTTTTTTTCTTACTTTGTGTTTCTCTTTCTTTCTCTTTTCTCCTTCTGTCTCTTTTCCCATTCGTTCTCTTGCTCTTCCATTTTCTTTCTGTTTCTTTCTATTTCTCTTTCTTTCCATTTCTCCCTCTTTCTCTTTTTCTTACACTCTCTTTCTTCTTCTTTCTACTACTCCTTTCGCTCTTCTTTCATCATCCTCTTCCCTTTTCTTCCACTCTCCCTTCTTCCTTCCACTTTCTTCTTCTTCCTTCCTCCTTTTCCCTACCTTCCACTCCCCTCCCTTCCCTCTTCCACTCTCTTCTTCATCCTCCTTCCTCTTCCCTTCCGTCCACTCCCCATCCTCTTCCCTTCTTTCCCTTCCTCTTTATTCACGTGTTCGGTAGCGCATGTCGACACTTTTTTATCTTCCTAAGAACACTAACGAAAAACAAAAAATTAGGAAGATTCAAAAGACGAAAAAATTCCCTCTCTTGTCCATCTCTCCTTCCTTCACCTTTATCCTATTTTATTAAGTCCTCCCATCCGCACGCAATGACAGGGGAGGGGGGAGGGGGAAGGGTTAGGAGAGGAAGGTATTAGGGGGTAGAGGAGAGGGGTTTGGGGGAGGAGGAAGAGAGGGGAGTGGGGAGAGGAGCAGGGGAAGGAGGAAGGGAGTGGAGGAGGGGCAGAGGAAGGAGGAGGGGGAGGGAAGTGGGAAGAGGTGAGGGGAGAGGGGAAGGAGGAGGGGGAGGAGAGGGTTTTGGGAGAAGGAGGAGGGGGAGGTGAGGGGCAGGGGGAGGGAAGTAGGAAGAGGGGAGCGGGGTTTAGGGGAAGGAGGAGTGGGAAGAGGGGAGCGGGGTTTAGGGGAAGGAGGAGGAGGGAGGGGGATGAGGAGGGAGAAAGAAGGGAGGGGCAGGAGGCTCGACAGGTTTCTGAAGTAATAGAATGGAGCTGCAGAGGATCCGTTCTAATCACTTACCAGGGCTCGATAAAATCCTCATGGGGCAAGGAGGCAGCCGACGGGGTTTGTGTGTGTGTGCGGGCTGCTGGGAGGGTCAGGGAGAGGGGGTGGGGGTGGGGGTGGGGGGAGGAGGGGATGAGAGAGGAGGCAGATGGGGGTGGGGGTGGGGGTTAGGCAGAGGGGGTGGGGATGAGAGAGGAGGGAGGGGAGAGGGATGTGTGAGGGAAAGGGGATTGGGGTTAGGGGAGGAGGGAGAGGGGTTGGGGTGAGGCAGAGGGGGTGGGGGTGAGGGAGAGGGGGGGTGGGGTGTGGGGGTGTGGTAGAATGGATGGGGGGTGAGGGAGGAGGTGAAGGTGGAAGGAAGGGTGGGTGAAGAGGGAGGTAAGGGGGAGGAGGGAGGGAGGGGTGGGTGAAGAGGGAGGCGGGAGGAGGGAGGGAGGGGTGGGTGAAAGGGGAAAGGGGGGAGGAGGAAGAAGATTGGAATGAGGAGTAAAGAAGAGGAAGGAGGACGGGCGATAAGGAAGTGAGGGGAGAGGGAGGATGGATGAGAGGGGGGGGGGGGTAAAGAAGGAAGAGTAAGGGGGAGGAATAGGTAGGATGAGATGGAGAAAGGAAAAAAGAGGAACAGGTGGGGGGGAAGAGGGAGAGCTTTTACTGGGGGGAAAGGGAGAGGGGTGAGGGGTAAGGGAAGGAGGAAGGGGAAGGGAAAGGGAAGAAAGGAATGGGAGGACAGATATTGGAACGGAGAAGATATGGGGATGAGTATGAAGAAACAAAGGAAAATAAGAAGGAAGGATGGGAATGGAAGAGAGGAAGGAAGGGGGGAAGGGGAGGAAGAGAAGGGGAAGAAAGGGAAGGGTAATGAGGAGGAAGAGTAGGGACGGGGACAAGAGTGAAGAGGATAGACAGAGTAGGGATGGGGTGGAGGAGGGAGAGAGGATGAGAGTAGAGGAGGGAGGGAGGGAGTGGAGGAGGAAAGGAGGAAGGGAGGGAGGGAGGGGGAGAGGTCCAAGCTACCTGTGCATGGTAAGCGGTACATTAATAGCGACACGCACCTGGGTACACACTTGGGTTTCCGCGCACCTTAATTATGAGGTTCCTGGACTTTATTGGAAGCTCCAGACGAATAGCAAAGAGGCTTCGGGCATCGCTTGGGCACGGACGGCCCTTCTGCATACCATGGAGAGGAGGGAGGGGGGGAAGGGAAGGGAGGAAGGGTACAGAGGGAGGAAGGGAAGGCAGTGGGGATAGGATGAGGGTATGGAGGGAGGGAGGGGGTAGGGGGAGAGGGATGGGTATGGAGGGAATGGGAGGGTAGGGGAGGCAAGGGGGAGGGGAAAGGTGGGTATGGAGGAGGGAGAGGGTAAGGGTTAGGAGGGGTGAAAAGGACGGCGCTGGTGTCAGAATGCCCCACAGGGTTTGCCCAAAGGTTAAGTGTGCACGGGTGTGGTCCGGCGGAGACCTTCCTGCGGGCACTGGACACGCCGTCGAGTGAAACTTGCCTTCGCAATGTACGAAATAAACACAAAAAGAGAAAACTACATGTTTATCGATCATTATCAATAACCCAATCACAGGCTTAACGTAGGTATTTGGCTATTCCGGCTGATAGGAACATTAATTAGCTAGGTATTAGCGGACTGTGCCCACGTCAATTAATATCGTACTGGGTAATTAATACAGATACATTTCGCTGTTCTTTCTTTCGCGTCGAAAACGATAACTTCTTGGAAAAAATAACCGTCAGCTGAGGCGACACCGACACGCAAACGAGCACGTGGTCGGGAGAGATCAGCTGATCCATGTAAACAAACCTTTCCACGACCGTTGGTGGGACGCGCATTTCTGTGGCCAAAACGCCTGTGTGTTAAAGATATACTTGTGCGGATGTAAATGAAATAACTAAGTCGATTATGAATGTCCACGTGGGTTGCTTATTGCCTTTTATTGAGAGGCTGTTAGGGCGTGATCGGGAGACTTAATGAATTTCCTGTTTGTTGTAACATTTGGCTGGTCTCTCTTTGTTGCTACAGGGGGTTGTCTCTCTCGCTCTCTTTTGATGTCTTTCGTTCTTTCTCGCTTTTTCTCTCTTTCTCGCTCCTTCTTTCTCTCTGTCCGACTGTCTGTCTTTCTGTCTCTTTCTCTCTATCTATCCATCTATTTATCTGTCTGTCTCTCTCTCTTCTCTCTCTCTCTCTCTCTCTCTCTCTCTCTCTCTCTCTCTCTCTCTCTCTCTCTCTCTCTCTCTCTCTCTCTCTCTATATATCTATATATACATATATATATATATATATATATATATATATATATATATATATATTATATATATATTTATGTCTGTCTGCCTCCCTCCCTCCTTCTCTCTCTCTCTCTCTCTCTCTCTCTCTCTCTCTCTCTCTCTCTCTCATCTCTCTCTCTTTCTCTCTCTCTCTATCTATCTATCTATCTATCTATCTATCTTCTCTCTTCTCTCTTCTCTCTTCTCTCTTCTCTCTTCTCTCTTCTCTCTTCTCTCTTCTCTCTTCTCTCTTCTCTCTTCTCTCTTCTCTCTTCTCTCTTCACTCTTCTCTCTTCTCTCTTCTCTCTCTCACACACGTACACACATAAGCATACACACACGCACACACAGTTTATGATCCCATTATGGCTAGTAATTGCCAATTATCAAAATCATTGTTATTCTGGTGAACATCATCATAATTTGTATTATAATCGTTAATGTTATCATTTTTATACTAATCATTATTTATATGTATATCTCATATTGGTATTGTCTTTGCCATTATCATTACTGTCATAATTTCATCATAATCATAATAATCTGTATGCATTACCATTGCAATTCTATCATTAGTATTATCGCTTGATCGATCTCACTGTAAATAATTCTTTTTAATATCAATATCGTCATTATTGCCAACATAAGTATCGTCGTAAATAAAGAGATGTTTATCAAGCTCATCTGCAGTATTGCCAATCTCATCAGAAATCACTTGCTCTTTTTTTTAAGATAAAAGATTTATATTTTCATTTATTCATCATTAATATTTTCATCTGCACGAATTTATTACAGCGCCACCCTTGAGAGCCATCTGTCGGGGACTGGATTAACTACTAGAAAGAGAGGGTGGGGGGAGATGGAGTGAGAGAGAGAAGAGAGAGAGAGAAAGATAGGGAGAGAAAGAGTGAGAGAGAGATAGGGAGAGAAAAAGAGAAAAAGAGAGGGAGAGAGAGAGAGAGAGAGAGAGAGAGAGAGAGAGAGAAGAGAGAGAGAGAAAGATAGGGAGAGAAAGAGTGAGAGAGAGATAGGGAGAGAAAAAGAGTGGGAGGGAGATAGATAGATAGATAGGCAGATATGTAGATAGGTAGGTAGATATATAGATAAAGAGAGAGAGACAGAAAAGTATACAGAGAAACAGACAATAATTAAAGTAGAAAGAGAGAACGAGAGACAGAGCAACGGAGAGAGAAAGAAGGAATGACTTGGAAGAAGAACAGAGGGAATGGCGCAGGGAAGAAAGAAAGCAAAGAGAAGAAAAAAGGGAAAAAGAATGGAAGAGGAAAAGTAGAAAGGAAGAAGGGCAGAGAAGGGGAACAAAGAAAGAAAGAGAGGGAGAAAAAGACGAATAAAAAGAAGGGAAGACAGAAGGAAAGAAAGAGGGAAGAAGGGGAGAGAGTAAGTGAAGAAGAATAGAAGAGGGGGAGAAAATGAGATGATAAGAAGAAAAGAAAGAGAAAAGAAAAA
>NC_091582.1:25015986-25018486 GCF_042767895.1 Penaeus vannamei | reverse complement strand
TGTGTGTGTGTGTGTGTGTGTGTGTGTGTTTGTGTTTGTGTTTGTGTGTGTGCGTATGTGTTTATGTGTGTGTGTCTCTGTGTGTGTATGACTCTACGCACCAAAGATCATCCATGTATACACATGTGCGTTTTCCGAATCTGATGCGCTTTTGACGACTTACATACACCACCCTGAAAGCTGAACAACGACCCAATCAGCATATATCTCGATGTTGTCAATTACTATTCGACAGTTAATGAGTAAGTTAACATAAGCAACTGTCTATCAATGAAGCCAAATTTGAGAATGGGATCTTAAAAGAAGAAGGAGGAGGAGGAGGAGGTGGAAGAGGAGGAGGAGGAGGAGGAGGAGAAGGAGAGGGAGGAGGAGGGGGAGGAGGAGGAGGAGGAAGAGGGGGAGGGAGGGGAGGAGGAGGGGAGGAGGAGGAGGAGGGAAGGAGGAGGAGGAGGAGGAGGAGGAGGAGGAGGAGGAGGAGGGGGGAGGAGAAGGAGGAGGAGGATGAGGGGAGGAGGAGAAGGAGGAGGAGGGGAGGGAGGAGGAGGAGGAGGAGGAGGAGGAGGGGGAGGGAAGAGGGGAGGGAGGAGAAGGAGGGAGGAGGAGGAGGAGGAGGAGGGAGGAGGAGGAAGAGGGGGGAGGAGGGGGAGGAGGAGGAGGAGGGGAGGAGGAGTAGGAGGGGGAGGAGGAGAGGAGGAGGAGGAGGAGGAGGAGGAGGGGGAGTAGGAGGAAGGAGGAGGGAGGAGGGAGGGGGAGGAGGAGGAGAAGGAGGCGGAGGAGGAGGTGGAGGTGGAGGAGGAGGAGGAGGAGGAGGAGGAGGAGGGAGGAGGAGGAGGAGAAGGAGGGAAGAAGAAGAAGATGAAGAAGGAGGAGGAGGAGGAGGAGGATAAGAAGAAGAAGGGGGAGGAGGAGAAGGAGGAGGGAGGGGAGAAGGAGAAGAAGGAGAAAAAAGAGAAAAAGAAGGAGAAGAAGAAGAAGAAGAAGGGAAGAAGGAGGAGGAGGGGAGGAGGAGGAGGAGGAGGAGGGAGGAGGGGGAGGAAGAGGGGAGGAGGAGGGCAGGAGGAGGAGGAGGAAGAGGGGAGGAGGGGAGGAGGAGGAGGAGGGGGAGGAGCAGGGGGAGGAAGAGGGGGAGGAGGAGGGGAGGAGGAGGGGGAGTAGGAGGAGGAGGAGGAGGAGGAGAAGGAGGTGGAGGAAGGTGGAGGGTGGGGAAGAGGAGGAGGAGGGGGGGGAGAAGGGGAAGGAGGAGGAGGAGGAGGAGGAGAAAGAAGAAGATAAAGAAGGAGGAGGAGGAGGAGAAGAAAGAAGAAGAAGAAGAAAGAAAAGAAGGAGAAGATGAAGAAGAAGAAAAGAAGACAAAGAAGGAAGAAGAAGAAGAAGAAGAAGAAGAAGAAGAGGAGGAGGAGGAGGGAGGAGAAGGAGAAAGGGAAGAAGAAGAAGAAAAACGAAAAAGAAGGAGGAGAAGAGGAAGAAGAAGAAGAAGAAGAACGAGGACGAGGAGGAGGAGGAGAAGAAGAAGAAGAAGAAAAGAAGAAGAAGGAGAAGGAGGAGGAGGACGAGAAGAAGAAGAAAAAGGCGGAGGAAGAGAAGGAGGAAAAGAAGAAAAAAAAGAAAAAGAAGAAGAAGAAGAAGAAGAAGATGAAGGAGGAGGAGGAGGAAAAGGAGAATAAGAGGAAGAAGGAGGAGGAGGAGGGGGAGAAGGAGAAGACGAAGAAGAAGAAGAAGAAAAAGAAGAAGAAGAAGAAGAAGGAGGAGGAGGAGGAGGAGGAGAAGACGAAGAAGAAGAAGAAGAAATATTCTCTAAATCTCTCTCAAGTCGGTGGGTTTTTAAACAGCTGATTGAGAAGGTGGGAGAGAAATAGATTTAATATAGTGGGGAAAATAGGAGTGTGGTGTGCTTAGGTAATGGTGATGGTGGTGGTGATGATGTTGGTGATGAGGGTGATTTTTATGATGATGATGATGATGATGATGATGATGATGATGATGGTGATGGTGGTGGTGATGATGATGGTGATGATGATGATGATGATGATGATGGTGATGGTGGTGGTGATGGTGATGATGATGTTGGTGATGATCATGATCATGATGATGGTGGTGGTGACGATGAGGGTGAGAATGATGATGATGATGGTGAAAATAACAACATGATGGTAGTATTGATCGTAATGATGATGATATTAATGATGCTATAATAACAATGATAATGATGATAGAGATAATAATCATAATAATGATATCAACAGTAAGAATGATGATAATGATAATAATAATAATAATAATAATAATAATAATAATAATAATAATAATAATAATAATAATAATAATAATAATAATAATAATAATGATAATAATGATAATAATAATAATAATAATAATAATAATGATGATGATGATGCTAATAATAATAATAATAATAATAATAATAATAATAATAATAATAATAATGATGATGATGATGCTAATAATAATAATAATAATAATAATAATAATAATAATAATA
>NC_091582.1:25003486-25010986 GCF_042767895.1 Penaeus vannamei | reverse complement strand
GTGTGTATAAGTGTGTGTGTCTGTGTGTATGTCTGTATGTATGTGTGTGTGCGTGTGTCTGTTTCTATGTGTGTATATGTAAATGTGTGTTTATAAATCTCTCTGTATATGTATATGTATATATATATATATATATATATATATATATATATATATATATATATATATATAAATCCACAGTTTATCAAGATATCAAAAACCCTGTATTTACCAAAAAATTCATATAAAAACAATCAACGCAATCACAATTACGCAACTCCCCCCCCCCCCCGTAAAGAAAAAAATCTTATACCCCCCTTCCCTCCCCCCTCCTTACCCCTCTCTTTCTCTTTCGACTCAATACAATGAAAACTTAAACTTTGTCAATAAATTCCGCTTAATTACCTTTTCCTATTTTTCCTCGTTAATTTCTTTAACTTTCAAAGCAACTGATAATTAAGGGAAAAAAAGGAAATATTTACAAATCTCTATAACTGAATAATTCAATAAAGTGTTTTGAATATGAATCTCATTGATAATGATCTTTATCTACAATATTAATTTCCATTAGTGGCAAAGCATTATTGTTTTTATGAGTCTTGTCAAACTGTTATCATCATTATCAAAATTATCATAAAATTCTACGTGGCGTGTAGTGTAGAGTAGCAATAGTATTATTATATTAGTATAAGCAGTAGTTTAGGTAGTGACAATAGTAGCAGTAGTAGTTTTGGTAGTCATAATAGTAGCAGTAGTAGTTTTGGTAGTGACAATAGTAGCAGTAGTAGTTTTGGTAGTGATAATAGTAGCAGTAGTAGTTTTGGTAGTGACAATAGTAGCAGTAGTAGTTTTGGTAGTCATAATAGTAGCAGTAGTAGTTTTGGTAGTGACAATAGTAGCAGTAGTAGTTTTGGTAGTGACAATAGTAGCAGTAGTAGTTTTGGTAGTGATAATAGTAGCAGTAGTTGTTTTGGTAGTGACAATAGTAACAGTAGTAGTTTTGGTAGTGATAATAGTAGCAGTAGTAGTTTTGGTAGTGATAATAGTAGCAGTAGAAGTATTAGTAATAGAAGTAGTAGTAGTAGTAGTAATAGTGTTATTATTAGTAGTAATGTATGTAGTAGTAGGAGTTGTGGTATTTGTAGTAATAGTAGTAGTAGTTTTTAGCAATATTATCACTGTATTAGTATAAATCGTAGTTTAGACAGAAGTAGTAGTAGTAGCAATAGTACTAGTAATAGTTGTAATAGTAATAATACTATTAGTGATAGTAATGGTAATAGTAGTAGTGGTATTGTAACATTAGTAGTAGTAGCAACAGTAGTAGTGGTAGTGATACAACCTCCTCAATAACAGTAATTAGAACCCATCAGAATAATGGAAATTGTATTAGCAGAAGCAGTGGAATATCAGTATCTAAAATAAATAAATAACAATACATAACAATTATTATCCTTGCTAATATCACTATATCCGAAAAAAGTATAATCACTCTTTAAAGATAAAGATTATACCTCTAATTCAACCCACTTGTGCCACCCGTGCTGCCTCGTATGGCACTGAATCCTGGTGCCAACTCTCCCTCTCATTGGGAGAGTTGTATAAATAAATAAATATTTATTTGTATAAATAAATATTTATTTATTTATATGAGAGTTGTATAAATAAATAAATAGTTGTATAAATAAATCTCTTATTTGTACTATTTACATGCAACAGTTCAACGAATGCCATGGATGCACGAATAAAAATATGATAACCAGGATTATTGTCTTATAACATTGTGTAGTTCAGTATTGCGTGTTATTGCTATTAGTATGGTAACTGGATATAGTGAATTTATGATAAAGTATTGTTTTATTTATGTTTATATATGGTTATGCTTATGATAATGATGATATCTGTTATATATGTTATGAACATGTCAAATGTATCTTTAAGTTTATTTATTTAATTATCTATGCATATTATGAACACGAAATTGACATATTCACACATACACACGCACACACAAACACACACATATATATATACATATGTATATAAGTTCATATATATATGTATATATATACATATATATATATATATATGTATGTATGTATGTATGTATATGTATATATGAATATGAATATGTATATATATATATATATATATATATATATATATATACATATATATATACATACATACATACATACATACATATGCACACACACACACACACACATATATGTATGTGTGCCTGTGTGTGAGAGAGAGAGAAAGATCTATGCGCGATTATAATCCCAGTTATCACGCTGAACTTAACGACCTCTTAAACAACCGCAAATGATCGGCTAACAACCATAAACAACTCCAAAACACTGGCGGTTCTTTAACAACCCGAGAATTAGCGTCAACGGAAGCAGCAGTTAACTGAAGCAACAATCATCTTGCATTTCAGAAGCTGCAACATCAACAACCGGATGCTCCCAGCCCCATGAATAACAATCACGTGATCAGATATTACAATCAACAACCACAACTATAACAAAGACGGGTTTTCGATTTAGACATTAACAGCGCGATTGGCAATTCCTTAACAGCCAATTACAACAATTATGATTTTTTTAAGTCACAGAAAATTACAACACATTAACAACACCGCAATTACATCACCAAGAACAACAACTGCGTGGTCTTCAACACATAAACACAATCACTATATATCTAATCCACTATATATCTAATGTGAGGGTGAGCGGTTATGAGGGGGGAGGGTTGTAACGGGGAGAAAGTTATGAGGGGGGGAAGGAGATTAGATGGAGGGGGTAAGAGAGGGGAGTGTTATGAATTCACGAGATAATAGCAACACAAAACCATCTTTTAAAACCATTACAACAATAACAATGTGTTATAAGTCCAAAGACCGTAACAAGACCGTTATCATTACAACTAAAATCACAACCCAAAAAACAGATGATAACGCCATCGCCACATCTTAAACCACAACAATAACAACAACCCACGTATTTGTTAGTTTATTTTGTTTTTGTTTTTCTTGAACCACTCTAATCATTATTCTTATCATGTTTATATTTATTATACTTACCATTATTATTGTTATTATCACTATCATCATTGTTTTTTAGACCCATTTGACACCACAACCTATAACATCAACCACCTTGTTGTTAATGGTTGTTAAGGGGGACATATTAAACCAGCCCATTTATAACGACCATCTGTAATTAATGGTTGTTAAAGGGGACACATTAAACCAGCCCCATTTACAACGACCCATTTGTAATTAATGGTAGTTAGGGGACACATTAAACCAACCCCATTTCTAACGACCCACCTATAACTAATGGTTGTTAAAGGGGACACATTAAACCAGCCCCATTTATAACGACCCACCTGTAACTAATAGTTGTTAAAGGGGACACATTAAACCAGCCCCATTTACAACGACCCACCGATAATTAATGGTTGTTAAAGGGGACACATTAAACCAGCCCCATTTATAACGATCCACCTGTAACTAATGGTAGTTCAGGGGAAACATTAAACCAACCCCATTTATAACGACCCACCGATGATTAATGGTTGTTAAAGGGGACATATCAAACCAGCCCCATTTATAACGACCCACCTGTAACTAATGGTTGTTAAAGGGGACACATTAAACCAGCCCCATTTATAACGACCCACCTGTAACTAATGGTAGTTAAGGGGGACACATTAAACCAGCCCCATTTATAACGACCCACCTGTAACTAATGGTTGTTAAAAGGGTCATATCAAACCAACCCCATTTATAACGACCCACCTGTAACTAATGGTAGTTAAGAGGACACATTAAACCAACCCCATTTATAACGACCACCGGCAATACACGATATATTTACCATGTCTGTTGATGAATCTGCAATGGACCCTTTGCAACAAGCTAGTGTCTCGGTCGGACAATTTGTTTCGAAGATATTGCTCGGGTTGCAAGGCTTGGGGAGGTCCGTTGCAGGATGGTGCTGGTGGAGGGAGGGGAAGGGGGAGGAAGGGAGGGGAGGAGGGGTGGGAGAGGGGAGGGAGGGAAGGAGGGGTGAGAGTAGGGGAGGGAAGGGAGGGGGAGGGAAGGGGTGGGAGAGGGGAGTAGGGGTGGGAGAGGAGAGGGGAGGAGGGAGTTAGGGAGAGAAGGGGAGAGGGGAGAGGAAGGGAGGGGAAGGGAGGAGGGGTGGGAGAGGATGAGGGGTGAGAGTAGGGGAGGGAAGGGAGGGGGAGGGAAGGGGTGGGAGTAGGGGAGGGAGGGGAATGAAGGGGGTAGTGGGAGAAGGAAAAGGAGAGAAAGGGAGGGTTAGGGGTAAAGGAAGGAATGAGGGGGAGGAGTGATGGGAGGAGGGGTGGGCGTAGGGGAGGGGAGGAGAGAGGGGGGTAATAATACTAATATGATCATCATTATTACTATATTCATTTTTATTATTATCATTATATTATCATTGATATGATTATCACCATTATTTTTATTGTTATTATTATTATCATTAACATCATTATTGTTTTTACCATCATCATAATTATCATTATTATTATAATCATTGTTATTTTCATTATCATTATTGCTATTACTGCTGCTATTGTTGTTGTTCCTGTTACTATTATTGTCATTGTTATTGTCATTGTTATAATCATTACCCCTATTATTATTGTTATCGTTGCTATTATTACCATTGTTATTAGTAGTAGCATCAGTATTACTATCATTATCATTATCATGAATAATGATAATTACCATTATCATTATTACTGTTATTGTTATTATTATCATTACTGCTACCATTATTATCATCATTTTCATCATCATTATCATTCTTATTCCTATCATTATCATTATTACTATGGCCATCATCGTCATTATGATTATCATTATCATTATCAATAATGACAATGTTATCATTATAATTATCATCATTACAGTTATCATTTACATTAACACTATTGTTATACTTTTTGTTGTTATTCTTCTTTATGTTCTGATTATAATTACATTCATTATTATCATTGCCTTTATCATTACCATCAGAATTATTATCACTATAATTATGATAATAATAATAACAATGATAATGATGATAATGATAATAGTGATAATAACAATGATAAAAATAATAATGATAATAATGATAATAATGTGATACTAATGATGATGACGATGGTAATAATAGTGATGATAATAATAATAATTATAATGATAATATTATTAACAATAATTATTATAATGATAATAATAGTAATAATGATAGTAATAATAATAATGATAATAATAATAATGATAATAATAATAATAATAATGATAATAACAATAATAATAATAATAATAATAATAATGATAATAATAATATTAATAATAATAATAATAATAATAATAGTAATAATAATAGTAGTAATAATCATTATGATAATGACAATAATAATAATAACAATGACAATAGTAAGAATGATAATAATAAAAACAATGAAATAATAATGATAATGATAATAATAATGATAAGAAGATGTATAAGAATAATGATAACAATGATGATAATGATGACGATAACAGTAATGAAAACGATAATGATAATAATGATAATGAGGACGATTATGATGATAAGTATAACAATGATAATAATGATCGTAATATCATTATCATTATCATAATAAACATTACTGTTATCATTATTATCATCATTATTGTTATTGTTATCATCACCATTACTATTTCTAAACAATTATTATGGTTTTTACTAATATCATTAGTATTCTGATTATTATTATCATTACTACCATTATTGTTATAATCATCATCATTATCATAAGCATTACCATTATAAAATTAGTATCTATATAAAATCATTACTGATTGTGTTACTTTTATCATTGATATCACCATCGTTATTATCATTATCATAGATAGTGCTAATACTAATGCTAATAATAACAGTAACAATCATTGTTGTTGTTATTGTTATAATTAGTATTATCATTACTATCATCATCATTATTATCATTATCATTATTATCATTATCATTATTATTATTATTATTATTATTATTATTATTATTATTATTATTATTATTATTATTATTATTATTATTATTATTATCATTATTGCTGTTGTTGTTGTTGTTGTTGTTATTATCAATGAGGTTGTTATTGTTATCATTATTTTCATTGTAATCATTGTTATTATTTCATTATCATCAATATCATCATCATCATCATAATTGCCATTAACATTATTGGTATTTTCATTGTTTTAATCGTTATTGCTATTATCATTACTATCATTATTATTCTTATCACGGTTATTACTATTATTGATATCATAATCATTATTGGTATCTTTACAACTATTAATATAATTAACATTAATATTATTAACATCATATTTTCATCATCATTATTATAATCATCATTATTATTATTGCCATCATCATCATCATTATTATTATCATTATCATCATCATTATTATTATCATCATTACTAATATTACTATTATTACTTTTATTATAATTATCATTACTATCATTATTTTTATCATTATTATTTTTGTTATTGTTATTATTATTGTTGTTATTGTTATTATTGATATTATCATTATTATTATCATTTTATAATTATTATTGTTAATATAATTATTATTATTATTATCATTATTATCACCATTATCATTATCATTATTATTATTATCATTATTATTATTATTATTATTATTATTATTATTATTATTATTATTATTATTATTATTATTATTATTATTATTATTATTATTATTATTATTATTATTTTGTTTATTATTATTATCATTATTATTAATATTACTACCAATATTATTATTACTATTATTATTATTATTATTGTTATCATTATTGGTATTATCATTATTATTATCATCATTATTACTATTATTATTATTATCATTATTATCATTATTATTATTATTATTATTATTATTATTATTATTATTATTATTATCATTATTATTATCATTACTATTATTACTATTATTATTATTATCATTATTATTACTATTATCATTATCATCATTATCATCATCATTATTATTATTATTATCATCAACATCATCATCATTATTATTATCATCATTATTATCATCATCATCATCATCTTAATTACTATTATTACTATTATTATTATTATCATTATTATTATTATCATCATCATTATCATTACTAATATTATTATTATTACTCTTATTTCAATTACTATTTCTATTGTTATATTTTGTATCATTTTCATCATTACTATTAAGATTATTGTTATTATTATCATTAGTAGTGTTATTGATGTTACCATCATTATTGTTATTATCATTATCGTTATCATCGTTATTATCATTATCATTAGCATTATCATGATTATTATAATTACTACCTTTATAATCTTCCTGATGACAATATTAATGATCTTTATTATCGTTATCATTATTTGTATTAGACACAGTTATTATTGTTATCATAGTTGATATCATTGTTATCAT
>NC_091582.1:24988486-24990986 GCF_042767895.1 Penaeus vannamei | reverse complement strand
CCCTCATTTATCCCTATTATTTCTTTTCATCCTCTATTTATTATCCTATAACACTCTCTCTAATCACGTACATATCATAATTATAACCCATCTCGCTAATGTAATTTCAAAACCAACCAACCAAGATTTCGAAATCATCACCATCATCATCATTATCACCAATTTGAATTCATCATCATCATCACCCTCATTATCAAAACCGAAAATTATCATCATTATCCTCATTATCACCAACCTTTCGAAAATCATCATCATCATTATCACCCTCATTATCAAAACCGAAAATTATCATTATCCTCATTATCACCAACCTTTCGAAAATCATCATCATTATCAAAACCGAAAATTATCATCATTATCCTCATCACCAACCTTTCGAAAATCATCATCATCATTATTCCCGTTGTTATCATTGTTATCATCATCACCCTCATTACATCCCCGTTGTTATCATCATCATCATCACCATTTAGGCCCCAAATCCCCTTTTCCGAAGCGACCTCGTGTGGGTTGTCTTCTCTGCGGATGTTGGCGGAGAGTCGCGTGCGGGCTGAGGTTTGCGCGTGTGTCGAGCGGTCTCTAAATATAGTCGCGCGTTCGTGTATTCCTGCTCATGCACGGAGGCACGCATGCACGAAAATCTGGGGGATATGTGTATGTGTATCTGTGTGTGTGTGTGCATGTATATACATATATGTATAACACTCATATATATGAATAGATATATTCACACACGTAAACACGCACATAAATAGATATCCACACATATAGATACATAATACTTATACTTATATATATATATATATATATATATATATATATATATATATATATATATATATATATATATATATATATATATATATATATACACGTATACACTATATAAATATATACATATATACACACTACATATGATCTGCTGTTTGATATCAGACAAATTTTACCTTTGATTTCGTAGCCATCGGTTTCCAGCTCTAATTCACAACTCGAAACCAAAGCCCAGTATTATGTTAATTCACTAATTGCATTAATTTCAATGCAAAAAAAGGATTATGCAGACAATAGGTATACATATTCATTTCGTTGGCCTTTTAGAATGATAGAGAATTGTGGAAAAAAGGAAAAGATTTAAAGTGATGATAATGATGATGATGATGATAATGGTAATAATGACAATAATGATAATAATGATAATAATGATAAGATGATAATGACAACAATGATAATGATAAAAATGATGGTAAGAATAAGAATAATGATATTGATGATAATGATAATAATAGTAATAATTAGCAATAATGATGATAATGATGATAATAAAAACAATGAAAATAATGATATTCATACCAAGAAATCTGAAAAAGTGAAAGTAATATTTAATTCAATTTAAAAAGAAAAAGAAAGAAGAACAAGGGGACATGGAAGATTAAAACTAGCGCTCAAAATAATAAGAAGAGTAATTAAGAAAGCGAAAAAAAATATATATAATAAACAGGAAAGAAAAAATATATATAAACAAATATAAGAAAAGAATGAAAAGGACAGAACGATAGAACGAAAACAAAACGGAAACAAAACAAAAAGGAGAAGAGGAGACATAAGCCACAATTTGATAAATCGTGAAAACCGACAAGGAAAAAAATTCACAAACAAACAAAACATAAATAAACACGATGAAAAAAACGTCTGAAAAAATCATGAAATATACAAACTACAAAAAGAAAAAAAAGAAAAGAAAAAGAATAGAAATTAAAATAAACGACAATAAAACACAAATAACATCGAAAAGAAATATCTCTTTATGAGTGTTAAATAACAACCCTATTACGATAATTATCTATTAATGAACTATTAAAGGAATTACTAATTATCACAAGCTAGCAATAAATGAAGTTATTAATGTTGTTTGCTAACATTAATAAAGCTACTATTACCATTATCATTACTATTAATTATCATAGAGTTCTTGATATAATTCATTAACAGTTAATGGAGCTGTTCAAACCTTCATTAATGGAATCCTGAACGTAATAGGACTGCTATCTAGCCATTAATAGAATCATCAATATGTCCTTTCCCAAATGGAGTTATGAATGTTTTTCTCCAACCATTAAAAATGTTACAGCCTCCCTATACCATTAGCAAGGTTATCAGCGATCTTCAATAACCATTAAGGATCTTAACTGTTTTACTCTATCCATTAATTAAGTTATTATTGCCCACCTGCCCATTAATGACCGTCAATATTGAATATTCCTAACTGTTAATGTACTTTCTAGTATTTCTCAATAGCCATAAATTATTACGGTCTCCCTACCTATCAGTAAATAGTAATACTTCTCCCTAACCATTAATGGGGTTAAGTTATCAACACTGATCTCTAACCATTAATGGAGCTATTGCCATTATTTCCCTACCAGTTAATGAATATTTATCAATACTTCTCACGACCCGCTATTGAAGTTATTAGTATTCCACAATGACCATTATATTTCAA
>NC_091582.1:24933868-24936368 GCF_042767895.1 Penaeus vannamei | reverse complement strand
CCTCCTAAACCAGCCGTCACCACGTTTAATATGAGCGCTAAACTCGACCTTAGAGACTCCCTAAGACTCTTATCAACATAGTGCTACGTGGAAAGCATTTAAAAGGCGGGTTTTGGAAGAGGGAAGAGGGGAGGAGGGGAGAGGGGAGGGAAGGAAGGAAGGAAGGAAGAGGGGAGGAGGAAGGAGGGATGAAGAGGGAGAGGGAGGGAAGAGGGGAGAGGGGAGGGGAGAGGGAGGAGGGGGAGAGGGGAAGGAAGGAAGAGGTAGGAGGAGAAGGAGGGAAGAGGGAGTAGGAGGGAAGAGGGGAGGAGGAAGGAGGGAGGAAGAAGGAGAAGGAGGGAAGGAAGGAGAAGAGGAGGGAAGGAGGGAGGGGAGAAGAGGGGAGGAAGAGGAGGAGGAAGAGAAGGAGGTTGAAGGAGAGGAGAGGAGGAAGAAGGAGAAAAGGAAGGAAGAAGGAGGCAAGAGCAGGGAGGAGGAAGGAAGGAGGAAAGGGGAAGGAGGAAAAAGGAAGGGGGAGAAGAGAAGTAAAATGAATTAGAAAAAGGAAGAAGGGAAAGAAAAAATAGGGGGAAAATAAAAAATAAAAGAAACAAAGGAATAGAGACAACAAAAAATGAACAGAAATGAAACAAACAGAACTTTTAAAAAAGTTAAAAAGGGAAAAGAAGAAGAAAAGAAGAAAAACATGAAAAAGAAAGACAGATACAAACCAAAACAGGCCAAGAAGAAGAAGAAGAAGAAAACAAATAAAGAAAATGAAATAGATAAATAAATATATAAAAAGCTCCAGAAAAAAGTCTTTGCAATTGATCGAGACGTTGCAGTGTGTAGTTCGTGTAGTGTGTTTGTTCTTTGTTGTTCCCTATGTATGATTGTATGTACGTATGAACCGAGTAACAAAAAAGCACAATAACATTAGCGCATAAAGATACAAAAAAGGTAAACACTTAATGTTACAATAATATAGTGAAATACGTGTTAAACGAAGGATTATATTGTGGCATATATATATGTATATATATATATATATATATATATATATATATATATATATATATGTATATATATATATATATATATATATACATATATATATATATACATATATATATATATATATATATATATATATATATATATATATACATATACATATATACTTTTCTATATATATATATATATATATATATATATATATATATATATATATATATATATATACATATATATATATATATATATATATATATATATATATATATATATATATATATATATATATATATATATATATATATATATATATATATGTATATATATACATATATATGTGTGTGTGTGTATGTTTGTGTATGCAGAGGGAGAGAGAGAGAGAGAGGGACAGAGAGAGAGACAGACAGACATAGAGAGAGAGAGATAGAGAGAGAGAGAGAAAGAGAGAGAGAGAGAGAGAGACAGACAGAGAGAGAGAGAGGGAACGATTCAAGAGAAAGAGAGAAAGAGAAGAGAGAGAGAGAGAGAGAGAGAGAGAGAGAGAGATAGAAAGAGAGAGAGAGAGAGAGAGATCCACCACACGGGTCAGGAGCAGCATCACTAATAAACACATACAGGAACGCGAGATGAACAAGGAGATGCAGCTTCCATAAAGGGTGGGTAGGAAAGGGAGGGAGGGAGGGAGGGAGGGAGGAGAAGGAGAGAGGAAGAAGGGAAGGAGGGAGAGAAAGAGGAGGTTGGAGGGTAAGGAGGAGGGAGGGGAGGGAGGAGGGAGGGGGGGGAGGGGGAGAGGGAGGGAGAGGAAGGAAGGAGGAAGGAGAGAAAGGGAGTTGGAGGGTAAGGAGGGAGGGAGGGAGGGAGGTTTGGAGAAGGAGAAGAAGAGAGGAGAGAGGAAGGGGAAGGAGGGAGAAAGGGAGTTGGAGGAGGGTAAGGAGGGAGGGAGGTAGAGAGGAGTGAGAGGGAGAGAAAGAGAGATGGAGGGTAAGCAGGAGGGAGGGAGGGAGGGAGGAAAAGAAGAGACAGGGAGGGGGAGGAGGAGCGGGAGGGAGAGAGAGAGTTAGGGAGAGAGGGAGGGAGGGAGAGTGGGAGGAGGAAGACAGGGGGAAGAGAGGGAGAACAGAGGGAGGGGAGGGTGACGGGAGAGGAGAGGACGGGAGAGTGAGAAGGAGAGAGAGAGAGAGAGAGAGAGAGAGAGAGAGAGAGAGAGAGAGAGAGAGAGAGAGAGAGAGAGAGAGAGAGAGAGAGGGAAGCGGGGAGGCGAGAGAGACAGAAAAGAAGAAAGAGAAGAAAGAAGAAAGAGAGAGAGAGAGAGAGAGAGAGAGAGAGAGAGAAAGAAAGAGAGAGAGAGGGATGGCTGGAGGATAAGAGAGAGAGAGAGAGAGAAAGAAAGAGAGAGAGAGAGAGAGAGAGAGAGAGAGAGAGAGAGCGAGAGAGAGAGAGAGAGAGAGAAGGAGGGACCTTAATTAAAAACGAAAACTGGCTTGCAAGATGTCTTCATAAAATGCAA
>NC_091582.1:24926368-24928868 GCF_042767895.1 Penaeus vannamei | reverse complement strand
TCCTTCCTTCTCTGTCTCTCCCCTTCTTTCTTCCTCTCTTTCTCTTCTTTCCCTCCTTCGTTTCATTCCGCTCTCTCTTTATCGATCATTTTCTCTCTTCTTTCTCACTTGCTCTTCTTTTCTTTTTCATCTCTTTATACCTCTCACCCTTTTATCATAATTAATCTGTGAACACTTCTCCTTCCATCTCTTTCTCCACCTCTTTCTCCTTCCCTGCCTCTCCTTCCCCCTTTTCTTTTTCTTTTTTTTTCGTCTTTCCCTCTTTCTCTCTCTGTTTCTTTCCTCTCCCTCTCTATTTCTTTCTCTTTTCCCTTCCTTCTCCTCTACTCCCTCTCACTCCCTCCCTTTCTGCCCCCTGTCTCACCCCCCTCCCTCCACCTTCATGCTCTCTCCTCCTCTCCCTTCCACCTCTCCTCCTTCCTTTCCTCTTTATCCTGTCCTCTCAGCTCCCCTCTCCTCTCTCACCTTTCCTTCTTCCTTCTCCACAGCTACTCTCCTACCTCTCCCTCTTACGCCTCCTCACCTCTCCCCCTCCTCCTCTCTCCTTCTCTCTTAACTTTTCCTTCTGGCACCTTCCTTCCGCCACCATCTCTTTCTCTCTCTCTCTCCCTCATCTCTCTCTCTCTCTCGTTTCTCCACTTTCCTCCCCCTCTCCTCCCCCTCTTCCCTCCTCTCTCTCTCGCCCCCTTCCCTTCCTCGCCCCCTCCCTTCCTCCTCCTCCTCCTCTCCTTTCCCTCTCCCTGCTTGCCCTCCCCTCCCCTTCCACCTCCCCGCACTCCCTGCCCTCCTGCTCCTCCCTCTCCCCATCTCTCCTCCTTTCTCCTCTCCTCCCTTCTCCTCCCCTCCCCTTTCTTCCCCTCCTTTCCCCCTCCTCCCCCGCCTCCCCCTCCCCCTCCCTTGCCCCTCTCACCTCCTTCCCCTCCTCCTCCTCCTCTTCCTCCCTTCCCTCCTCCCCCCCTACTCTCCCCTCCCCCCTCCTTCCCTTCTCCAACAACCCAAAGTCAGAGTCTGTTTACAAAGGTCAAGGGAAGAGGTACAAACAGGGGCCTCTTCCAAGAAGCACATCAAGGCAGGAAGACTCTCCTTTGGCTTGTTTGCTTGTTTCTCATTCTCTCTCTCTCTCTGTCTCTTTCTTTCTTTTCTTTTCTCTGTCTGTCTCTCTCTGTGGCTCTCTCTCTCTCTCTTGTCCTGTCTTCTTGTTCTTCTCTCTCTCTTTCTTCTGCTTTGTCTGTCTGTTCTCTTTCTTTTTCTTCGTTTTCTTCTCTCTCTCTCTCTCTCTCTCTCTGTCTCTCTCCGTCTCTGTCTGTATGTCTCTCATTCTCTCTTTCTTTCTCTTTATATATATATAATATATATGTCTTTATGTATATATATATATATATGTATATATATATATATATATATATATATATATATATATATATATATATAGCAACGAGCACAGCCTCATCTCTGCGTACTGTATATATATATATATACAAATTGTATGGTCTTAATATATATATATATGTCTTATCTCTCTCTCTCTATATATCTCTCTCTCTCTCTCTCTCTCTCTACTCTCTCTCTCTCTCTCTCTCTCTCTCTCTCTCTCTCTCTCTCTCTCTCTCCCTCTCTGTATCATTCTCTTTCTCTCTTTGTTTATCTTTTTCCTCTCTCTTTCTGTTTTTTTTTTTGTCTTCCCACCATATCTCTCTCTCTCCTTACTCTCTTTCCTCCTTCCCTCCTCTACCTCCCTCATTTCCGCCCTCTACACCTCCTCCCTTCCCCTCCTCCTACTGCCTCCTCCGCCCCCTCCTTCCCCTTCTCTTCTTCTCCCTCTCCCTTCCTCCACCCTCTCTCATTCCTTCCTCCCTCTCTCTCCTCCTCCCCCTCCCCCCATCTTCCCCCTACCTCCCCCCATCCCCACCCTCTTCTCCCCCCTCCCCCCTCTTCTTCCCCCTCCCCTCTTCTTCCCCCCCTCCCTCCTCCCTTTCCCTAACCCCTCATCCTCTCCCTTCCATCCTCCTCCTCCTACTCTTCCATCTTCCTCCTCCCCCTCCTCCCCCTCCACCCTCCCTTCCTCCTACCTTCCGAGGCCGAGCCAACAGACCAAGAAACTTCTCCTCCTCCTCCTCCAACCGCCATCTTCCGAGACCCAACAAACACAAGACGAAGAGATCGAGGAAGACCTTGGAGAGAGAGAGAGAGAGAGAAAAGACGATATCGGTTTCTTGTGTTTCTTGTCCCTGGGATTCGTTTTTTAATTTATTGTTTTTTTTCTTTTCTTTTTTGTTTTTGTGTGTGTTTGTTTTAATGTTTTTGTTTATTTGTTTTGTTTTGTTTTTTGTTTTATCTTTTCTGCTTGTTTTTTTTTTTTTTTTCTTTATTTCTTTTTCTTGGGGGGGGAGGGTAGGGAGATGAGTGAGGAGGAGGGTGGGGTGGGGGAAAGGAAGGAGAAGACAGAGGGAGATAGAGACAGAAAGGAAAGCAGACAGACAGACGTAGAGAGACGAGAGAG
>NC_091582.1:24916368-24921368 GCF_042767895.1 Penaeus vannamei | reverse complement strand
GGTAAAAAATAAAGAAAAAAACTCAGCGTTCTTGTAACTTGCGGATGAATGACTGGCGGGCGATGCGTTCGTGTAGGTGGATCCGGATTCGTGCGTCTGCAAGGTCCTGCCCCGTCTGGTTTGTTTACTTTTGAATCTTTTTTTTCTTTTTGGAAATTGGGGGGGAGGGATGGTATGTTTTTGTTGTTGTTTGTTTTTTGTTTCTTTTTGGCTTTTTTCGTGTTGTTTCTGTGTGATTTTTATTTATTTTTTCTTTTGGTTCTTCCATTTCGCTTTTTCTTTTGTTTTTGTTGTTCTTTCTTGTTATTTTCCTTGTTCTTGTTTGTCTTGCTCTTGTTCTTGTTCATCATCATCATCATCATCTTCTCGTTCTTCTTCCTCTTTTTCCTCCTCCTCCTCCTCCTTCTCCTTCTTCGTCTTTTTCTTCGTATTATTCTTCTGCTTCTTCTTTTCTTTTTCCAGTTCCTTCACCTCATCTTTTTATCGATTCTTCCCTCCTTATTGATCCTCCTCGTCTCTTAATATTTGCCTAATTATCACTTTCTCTTCGTATAGTTTGCCATTATTTTTTTTTATTTATTATTATTATTTTTTTACTTTATTTCCTTTACACTTTTTTTTTTCTTTTTTTTTACTTTATATCTTTTGCACATTTTTCTTTTTTTTGCCGGTATCAATTAATGAGTTGAAGAGGAATTTCATGATGGCCTCCATGCCTTCCTCTACACTTCGCCTTTCCCCCATCACTCCCTCCTCTACCCGCCTCTCGTCCCCCTCCCTTCCCCAACCCCCTACCTCCTACCCCTCTCATTAACTTTTCTTCCTCTCTAATCCCTCCTTCCTTTCCCAACCCCCCTATTCCCCCTTCAAAACCCCCCTTCTCCCTTCTCCCAACCCCTTCTCCCTTCTCACCCACCCCTACTACCCCACCCCCTCACTCCACTTCTCCCAACCTCCCCCTCCTCCCTTCCCCAACCCCCTTCTCCTTTCACCCTACCCCCATCTCCCTCACCCCCCTTCTCCCAACCCCCCCCCTCCTCCCTTTATTACCCTCAACCCTTCTCCTTCTCACCCCCTACCCCTACCCCTCACCCCCCTTCTCCCAACCCCCTCCTCCCTTCCCCAAACCCCTTCTCCCTTTCCCAACCCCCAACCCAACCTCTCATCCTCCTGCCTTCCCCAATCTTCGCTTAACCAGATTACGAAAGCTACAGGTGTTCTAGGAGAAGGAATGTGGGTGGGGAAGAAGGAGGAGGAGGAGGAGGAGGAGGAAGAGGGAGGAGGGAGAAGCAAGGATGGAGGGAGGAGGGAGAAGGAGAAGGGGGAGGAGGTGGAGGGAGAAGGGGGAAGAGGAGAGAGGGAGGGAGAGGGGAACGAGGGAGGAGGAGAAGTAGGGGGAAGGACGGAGGAGGGAGAAACAAGGAGGGACGAAGGAGGACAAAAAGGGAGGAAGAAGGGAGAAGGGAGAAGGAGAAGGTGGAGAATGCGAGGGAAGGGGAAGAAGAGGAAGAGAAATGTGGGCGAGGGAATGGGGGGAGGTGGAGAAAAAGGAGGGAGGGAGAGAAGGAGGAGGAGGAGGAGACCGGATATTAAGGAATTTCCAGATCAGGATGAATGGCCGATTGAAGATTTTTTTTCTCTTTTCTTTTTTTATATCCTTCTTCTGGTTATCATCATCATTATTATTATTTTATCTGTCTGGGTTTCTGTCTCAAGAAAGAACGAACGAATGAAAAAGAGAAAGATAACAAGAAAAAAGAGAAACAAGAAGGAAGAGGAGGAGGAAAAGTAAAAAAGGAAGAAGAGTGAGGGAGAACGAAGAAGAGGAGTAAAGACGAAGAATAAACGAAAAAAGAAGACATGAAAGAAAAAAAAAGACCGAAGAAGGAAAAAAGTAAAGAAGAAAAAACGAAGAAGAAACCGAAGAAACTAAAAAGAAAAGATGTTAAAGAAAAAAAAAATAAGAAGAAGAAAAAAAAAGAAAGAAAGAAGAAAAAAGGGAAAAAGAAGAAGAAAGAAAGAAGGAAAATAATATAATAAGAAAAGAGACCAATAGAAAAAAAAAATTCTCCAAGAACCAAACGGCCTTAAGAAGCATCACGAAAGAATATGTAAGTAA
Source organism: Penaeus vannamei (assembly GCF_042767895.1). Classification (NCBI taxonomy): domain Eukaryota; kingdom Metazoa; phylum Arthropoda; class Malacostraca; order Decapoda; family Penaeidae; genus Penaeus; species Penaeus vannamei. Next base: position 24,919,249 of record NC_091582.1, on the reverse strand, counting down.
GTTGCTCAGCCAACACGAGGAGACAGTGAGACAACCCCCACTCCCCTCCTCCCCCTCCCTCTATCCCCCTCCTCCTCCCCCTTCACCGATCTCTGACCCCCACCACCCCCTCCTCTCCCCCTCTCTCTTCCCCGATTTTCAACACCCTCCCCTTCTCCTCCCTCCTTCTCCCTCCCCTCCTTCCTATCCCCCTACCCCTGCTCCCCCTCCCCGACTTCTTACCTCCTCTCCCCCCTCTCTGCTTTGCCTCTCTCCCTCCTCTTTCTTCCTCCTCCCTCCTCCCTCTTCTCTCTTTCTTTCCTCTTCTTCTTCCATTTTTTTGTCTATTATTCCTTTCTGATTATATTAATTCCTTTCTCTATCTCCCCCCTTCCCACCCCCACCTTTGGCTTTCTGCACTCAGCCCAGGGTACAAAATGGAAGCCTTTGTAAATCCCCATGATTTGGCTTTTTACTCCTCCCCCTCCAATTCCCCCACCACCTCTCCAGCTTCCCCCTCCCACGCTCTCCAACCTCCCAACTCCCCCCTCTCCAACTCCCAACTCCTCCACCCCCTCTCCAACTCCCTGCCATCCCCACCCGCCACCCCCACCCCCTCCTCAATATCCTTCTGTAACTCCTCCCTATACCCTCTGTCCCCTCCTCCCCCTTCCCCTCCCCCTTCCCATCCCCCTTCCCCCTCCCCCCCATCCTGGACCCCAAACCTTGTCATTGAGAGACCACCGGGTAGGAGAGGGAGGGGTGGGGGAGGGAGGGGGAAGGGGGGGTGAGGGGAGGAAAGATGACTATCATGGTGGTGGTGAAGAGTGTGCATGTGTGTGTGTGTGTGTGTGTGTGTGTGTGTGTGTGTGTGTGTGTGTGTGTGTGTGTGTGTGTGTGTGTGTGTGTGTGTGTGTGTGTGTGTGTGTGTGTGGGTGTGGGTGTGTCCGTACGTGTGGGTGTATGTGTGTGTTTGTGTGTATTGTGTGTGTATGTGTGTGTGTATATCCGTATGTGTGAGTGTGTGTGTATGAAGAAAGGCCAGAGAATGGAAAATTTAAGAAAACTTTAAGAGCAAGAAAAGGGAAGGAGGAAGAAGAAAAAATGAAAGTGAAAGGCGGAAGAAAAGAGTGGATGAAGAGACGAAAATAAGAGAGAAAAGGATGAAGAGGGGAGGGGAGAGGAGAGGGAGAAAGGAGGAAAGGGGGAAATAAGAAGAGAAAGAGAGATAAGAGGAAGAGGAGAAGAAAGTGGGAGACGGGAGAGAATGAAAGAAGAATGGGAGGAGGAATTAGTGGGAGGAGAACAGGAATGGGAAGAAGAGGGAGATTAAGAATAAGGGGAAGAGGGAGCGGCGAGGAGAGAGAGTGGGAGGAGACAAGAGGAAAAGGCAATAAGGGAGGGAAGGGGAGAAGAGAGATGAGGGGAGGAAAGAGGAATTTGAGATTAAGAAGAAAAATGGAGAAAAGAGAGGAACTAAAAAGAGGGAGAGTATATAGGGTGAGAGGGACTAAGAATAAAGAGGAAGAGAGGAAAAAGAACAAAGGGGTGGAAGGGGAAAGAATAAAAATGAAATGAGGGGAGGAAGGTGAGAAGAAAGAGGAGAGAAGAGGGTAGAGAGAACAGGAGAAGGAGGAGAAGAGGGTGAAGAGAATAGGAGAAGGAGGAGAAGGGGGATGGAGTTAATAAAAATGAGGACGAAGGTTAGAAGAGGGAGGAGAAGAATAAGAAGAAAGTGGGTGGAGAGAGCAGGAGAAGGAGAAGAAAGGGGAGGAGAGTAGAGAGAGAGATGGTTACGGGCTAGAAGAGGGAGGAAAATGAAGAGAGCAGGAGCAGGACAGAGTGAAAGGAGGACATTTGAGGAGAAAGAGGGAGGAGAGGGAAACAGGAAAGGATGGTGAGAAGGAGGAGGAGAAAAAGGAGAGGGGTTGGAGAGGAAAGTAGGCTTTTCGGAAGGTGAGGAAGGAGGAGGAGAAAGGGAGGAGGAAAGAGCAGGAAGGAGGAAGGTGAGAAGGAGGGGAGGAGAAGAGGGAGGTGGAAGGGAGGTGAGCAGAGAGAGTAAAAAAATGAGGAGGAGGACTGAAGAGAGGGATGAGGGGCAGAGGGTGTTAGAAGGAGGAGGAGAGCGGGAGAGGAAGGTGAATGGAGGAAGAGAAAAAGGGGAGGTGAGATGGAAGGTGAAGAGGAGTAAAAATGAAGGAGGAAAGTTGAAAGAAGGAAGAGATGAGGGTGCATTAGAAGAGGGAGGAGAGAACGGGAGAGGGGGAAGGTGAAGGAGGAGGAGGAGAAAAGAAGAGGGCGTGGGGAAGAAGGAGGTGACGGGAGTGCGAATGGGGAGAGGGAGAGAGAGGTAGGAAAGGTGGGGGATGGGGGGAGTGGAGGCCAAATGTGAGTGGACCAATTGCCTTACAATTCTGGGTCTCTCCTGTGGGCCGGGTTCTACCAGCCGGAGCTTAACGTCTGCTGGGACGAGATTATCAAAGAAGCTTGGACCCCCCTCCCTTCCCCCTCGCCCCCTCCCCCCCCTCCCCTCTCTCTCCCCTTCCCCCCCTACTCATCCTCCCCCGTCCCTCCCCTCCTCCGCTCTCTCCCCGTCCCTCCCCCTTCTCAAGCGCCCCCTTCCCCCCACTCGCCCCCTGTCCCCTCTCTCTCTCCTCTCACCCCTTCTCCCCCTCCCGTCCCTTGTCCCCCCCCCTTCTCCGCGCTCGCCCCTTCACCTCACTCCCTCCCCTTCCTCCTCGCCTGCCTCCCCTTCCCCCAGACACATTAGATCGACCCCACCTTTAACATTCCCTCCTCCCCCTCTGGTCTAGACTCCACTTCTCCTCGCTTCATGTCTCTTTCTAGTTTCTCTCCTTCCTTCTCTTCCATCCTCTTCTCCTCTGCCTCTCCTCTCGCTCTA
>NC_091582.1:24903868-24911368 GCF_042767895.1 Penaeus vannamei | reverse complement strand
ACAAACCCAGGATTTATCGCGGTTTCGCAGCGAGGGGTCCCGCACATGAGAACCCAGGGGAGGTGGGGGAGGGGAGAAGGAGGGGGAAGAGAGGGGGAGGGGGATGGTTGGAGGGAGAGGGAAGGGGGAGGAGAGGGGGAGGGGAGGGAGAGGCTGAAGGGGGTGGGGAGAGAGGGAGGGGGAGGGGTTAGGGGGGTGATCTTGTTGTGTCAGTTCGTGTAAAACCGTTCTTGTAAGCCGCCACGGGGTAATCCGGGCCGGCTGTCGGCGCCTGGGTGAAAAGAGGGGGATAGGTGGGGTGGGGGGTAGGGGGAGGGGGAGGTGGTGGGGGATGCGGGGGTGAAAAGAGGGGGATAGGGTGGGGAGAAGAGAGAGAGAGGAGGGGAGAGGAGGGGGAGGGGGAGGGATGGTGAGAGGGATAGGGAATTTGAGGAGGAAGAGAGGGGGGATAGGTGGAGTGGGGGTAGGGGGCGTAGGGGGAAGGTGGTGGGGTATGGGGGTGAAAAAAGGGGGGATAGTAGGGGTGGGGGTAGGTGGCGGGCGGGGGAGGTGGTGGGGGATGCGGGATGAAAAGAGTGGGATAGGTGGGGGGTAGGGGGAAGGGAAGATGGTGGGGGATGCAGGGTGAAAAGAGGGAGATAGGGGGAGGGAAGAGGGAGGGGGAATGGGGGTGAGAGGGAAAGATGGAGGAGATTGGTGGGAGAGGAAGTGGAGAAGGATAGGAGGAAATAAGGAGAGGGATAGTATGGGAAGGGTTGGGGAGTAGGAGGGGGGTGAAAAGAGGGGAGATGGGGTTGGATGGGGCAGGGGGAGAAAAGGATGGTTAGGGGAGAGGAGGGGGATAAGGAAGAAGGAGGAAGGAGAAAAATAAAGGAAGAGGAAGGGGAAGAAGGGCAGAGGAGGAGGAGAAGGCAGGGGGAATAATGGAAGGAGAGGAGGGAGAGGGAGGAGAGAAGAGTATAACGAGGGGAGGTGGGATAGGGAGGGAGAGAGGGAAAAGAAAGGAGAGAGGGAGGGAGGGGGAAGAGGGGGAAGGGGTTAAGGAGAAGAAAGAGAGAGAGAAGAAAGAGAGAGAAGAAAGAGAGAGAGGGAGAGGAAAGAAAGGAGAAGGGGAGGGAGAGAGAAAGGGGATAAAAAGGAGGAAAAGGAGAAAATGAGAGAAAGAAGAGGAAAGAGTAAGAAAAAAAAGATGGAAGAAGAAAAGAGAGGAAAGCAAAGGAGAGAGGGAGAAGGAAAGAAGGAGAAGAATATTGCGTAAAAGAAGTAGAAGGAAGAGGGAGAGGAAGGAGAGGATAAAGAGGAGTAGGGATAAAGTAAAATGGACAAGACAAAGCAAAAGAAAGTAGGAAAAGGGGGAGAGGAATGGGGGAGCGAAGGGAAGGGGAAAATGGGAATCAAAGGAAAGAAATAAATGAAGAAAAAGAAAAAGAAGGAAAAGAAGAAGAAGAAGAAGGAGGATAAGAAGGAAAAGAAGAAGACGCAGAAAAGAAAAAGAAGAATGAGAGAGAGAGAAAGAGAAAGAAAGAGAGATAGACAGACAGAGAGACAGAGAGAGAGAGAGAGAGAGAGAGAGAGAGAGAGAGAGAGAGAGAGAGAGAGAGAGAGAGAGAGAGAGAGAGACCGACAGAGAGACCGACAGAGAGACAGACACAGACAGAAAAAGAAAGACAGAGAGAGAGAGAGAGACAAAGAATGAAAGTCAACACCCTGTTCAGATAAGAGGCAAAACCGATAACAAGGAGATAAACAAGAAGAGAAAATAAGACACGTAGATAATTCTGAAGACTGACTTAAAAAGACAAGACGAGAGACAAATACAAGCTCGTGCAGGGAAGAGGAGGAGGAGGAGGAGGGAGGGAGAGAGGAGGGAGGAGGGAGGGAGGAGGGAGGGAGGGAGAAGGAGGAGGGAGGAGGAGGAGGGAGGGAGGGAGGAGGAGGGGAAGAGTAGGGAAGAGGGGAATGGGGAAAGGGAGGGAGGAGGGAAGGAGGAGGGGGAAGAGGAAGAAAGGGGATGGGGAAAGGGAGGGAGGGGGAGGGGGAAGAGGAAGAAAGGGGATGGGGAAAGGGGAGGGAGGAGAGGGAGGAAGGAAGGGAGGAGGAAGAGGGAGGGAAAGAGGAGGAGGGGGAAGAAGGAGGGAGGGAGGAAGGGGAGGAGGAAAAGAGAGGGAGGAGTGGGAAGAGGGAGGGGAAGGAGGAGGAGGAGGGAAGGAGAAGGGGGAAGAGGGAGGGGGAGAAGGAGGAAGAGAGAGAGGGAGAAAGGGGGATGGGGAAAGGGAGGGAGGAGGAAGAAAAGAGAGGAGAAGAAGTGGAGAAGAGTGGGGAGAGGAGGAGAATAGAGGAGCAATGAGAGAAAACAGAGAAAGAGACAGTATAAAAAGGGAAGACAGAAAAGGAGAAGGAGGAAAGAAAGAGTAAATAAAGTCAAAAAGAGAAGAAAATAAAAACACAAAAGAAAAGAGGAGAGAGAGAAAAATAGAATGGAAAGAAAGAAAAGAGGAGATACAAAAAAAAAGAGAGAAAGGAAACCGAATTATGAAATAAAAGAAAAAGAATAAGAAGAGTGAGGTAGGTTCTCTTATTTATAGAGAAAGAATGGTCAGAGAAGGAGGGGGGGAGGCGGAGGGGGTAGGGAAGGGAGAGAGGAGGGGGTAGAGGGAGGATGGAGGGGAGGAGAGGGTAGGGGGAGAGGTCGGGGGTAGGGCGGAGAAGGGGTATGGGAGAGAGGGAGGAGGAGTGGAGAGGGGGAGAGGGGGGAGGGTGGGAGCAGGGTATAGAGAGAGGGAGAGAGGTAGAGAGAGGGGGGGAGAGGAGACGGGGGAGAGAGGCAGGGGGGATAAGGAGAGAGAGAGAGGGGGTGGGAGGAGGAGAGGAGACAGGGGAGACAGGGGAAGAGAGGAGGGAGGAGGGCGGATAGGAGTATAGAGAGAGGGAGAGAGGGGGGGGGGTAGAGGAGACGGGGGAGGGCGGAGAGAAGGTAAGAGAGAAGGGGTGGGGGAGAGGAAGAGAGGATAAGGGAGAGAGGGGGGACAGGAGACGGGAGAGAGGGGGGACAGGAGACGGGGAGAGGGGGAGAGAGGGGGACAGGGAGACGGGGGAGAGGGGGGACAGGAGACGGGGAGAGGGGGAGACGGGGGGGAGGAGACAAGGTAACTTTATTTATATAGTCTTCGGTGCACGATGCTGCGACTCCCAGCGGTCACTACTGAAGCTACCGGTGGCGCTACTTGTGAATTGTTTTTCTTCTCTCTCTCTCTCTCTCTCTCTCTCTCTCTCTCTCTCTCTCTCTCTCTCTCTCTCTCTCTCTCTCTCTCTTCTCTCTCTCTCTCTCTCTCTCTCTCTCTTTGGCTTTCTCTCTCTCTCTCTCTCTCTCTCTTTGGCTTTCTGTCTCTCGCTCTCTCTGTCTCTCTAGCTCTCTCTTTAGCTTTCTCTCTCTCTCTGTTTCTTTTCTTTGTGTTTAAGTGATGTGTATTTCTGTTTGTATTTTTCTCTTCATTATTATTATTATTATTATTATATTTATTTTATTTAATTTTTTGGGGGAGGGCTTTCTATTTTCTTTTTAATGTTTCTATTCTCTATTCTTTCTTTCTCTCTCTCCCTCCCTCTCTCTCTCTCTCTCTCTCTCTCTCTCTCTCTCTCTCTCTCTCTCTCTCTCTCTCTCTCTCTCTCTCTCTCTCTCTCTCTCTCTCTCTCTTTGGCTTTCTCTCTCTCTCTCTCTCTCTCTCTTCTTGGCTTTCTCTCTCTCTCCTTGGCTTTCTATCTCTCTCCTTGGCTTTCTATCTCTCTCTCTCTCTGTTTCTTTTCTTTGTGTTTAAGCGATGTGTATTTCTGTTTGTATTTTTCTCTTTATTGTCACTATTATTATTTTTATATTCATTTTATTTAATTTATTGGGGGAGGGCTTTCTATTTTCTTTTTAATGTTTCTATTCTCTTTTCTTTCTATCTCTCGCTCCACCCCTCTCTCTCTCTCTCTCTCTCTCTCTCTCTCTCTCTCTCTCTCTCTCTCTCTCTCTCTCTCTCTCTCTCTCCTTCTCTCTCTCCTCCTCCTCCCTCCCTCCCTCCCTCCCTCCCTCCCTCCTCCCTCCCTCCCTCCCTCCCTCCCTCCTCCTCCCTCCCTCCCTCCCTCCTTCTCTCTCCTTCTCTCTCCCTCCTACCCCCTTCCCATTATCAAAATCCTTACTTCTTGCACCAGTCATATAAACTTATCACTTTTTTTTCTTTCTTTCTTTTCTTTTTTTCTGTTCCTTTTGTTTTTGTCAACGAACAGACTTCATGTCCGCTTCAACACTTAGGAATCTGAACATCCCCAAGTACCATACCGGTTTGTTAAAGAATGGAGTGTGCGCGTTTCCTAATGTATCGTACGGAAGCAACGGGGATTTCAAGAGGGTGATGTTGTTGTTGCTTTTTTTCTTTTTCTTCTTCTTCTTCTTTTTTTTTTAGTTGGTTATTGCTCTCTTTTTTTTTTTTTAGTTGGTTATTGTTGTTTGTTGTTTGTGGTGTTGGTATGGGTGGTGTTGAGGTGCGGTCGGTGGTCGGTGGTGGGGGTGGTGATGCTTTTTTTGCTGGGTAATATTATTTGTAGTTTTTATATTATTATCCTATTTCTTTTTGAGTTTTATTTCTGAAACTATTATGGCTGACGTTTAATATTACTAGTCCTTTGCCTCCTACTAGGACCGCTACTGCTGTTGTTGCCGCCTCTGCTGCTGCTATTATTACTACTACTATTGTTACTCCTCTTCCTACTACTACTACTGATACTACCACTACTACTTTTTAAGTGTTACTACTATTAGTCTTATTACCACTACAGCCAGCCTTCCACTACCTCTTACGTATACTGCTGCTGTTACTACTACAACTACTACCACTTCTACTACTACTACTACAACTCCTGATACTTCTAATACTACTTCGACTACTGCTACTCCTACTTTACTGCTGCTGCTACAACTACTACAAGTATTAGTACCATTTCTACTACTCCTACTACCAATTCTACCTTTTAGATACCACAACCACTACATCCACAACAATTACTACAGTACTAGCATCTGTACCACAACTAGTACCACTCCTAATACCAACACTACCATTACTACCACTGCAACACAGATAAAAACCATTACTATTACAACCATTTCTACCTACCTACAACCTACCATCGATCCTACAACCATTCCTACCGACCCACAACCTACTATCGACCCTACAACCACAACCACAACCCTAGCTACAACCTACCACTGATCCTACAACCATTCCTACCTACCTACAACCTCCCATCGACCCTACAACCACAACCACAACCCTAGCTACAACCCCTACCATCTTGTATTGAACGAAACTTTTTTTTTTAAGTTACTTTAGTTTAGGGTTAAAGAGTGACGCCCAATTACAAGGATTTTAAAGGAAGGATTTTAGGATTATCTGTCGACAGATAGTTCAGGAAGCACTTATTAAGGGTACAAAAAGGATTCTTAAACATGTGTGGATTTCCTGTTGTGTTGTATCTTTTAATTTTCTTTCTTTTTCCTTTTTGTGTATTCTCTCTTTTTCTTTTCTTTTCTTTTCTTGTTATTGTCTTTTTCTTTATTTTTTGTCTCTTTCTTTTTTCAGATTTATTTTTATTTCTTGGGAAACGAAAAAAGTAAATGACAAAAAAGTCAACGAAAATCATGTAAAAGAAAGAAAGAAAGAAAAAAAACATTAGAAAAAAGACAAATTAAAAAAGGTAAATGCGAGAGAGAGAAAAAAAAATGATACAAGAAAGAGAGACAAGAAAGAGAGAGAAAAATGACACAAGAAAGAGAGACAAGAAAGAGAGAAAAAATGATACAAGAAAGAGAGACAAGAAAGAGAAAGAGAGAAACGAAGGAAAAAGGGAAATAGAAAAACTTGGAAGCTAACGAACATTAGTTAAGCAATTAAGCGGACACGGGAAGTTAGCGACATAGAGTAAAACAGTAATAAAGATGGAACGAGATAAAGGAAGGAGGAATGGAGGAGGGAGGGAGGGTAGGGTGAGGGAGGAGGGGGGGAGGGAGGGAGGGAGGAGGATGGGTAGGGAGAGGGTGAGGGACGAAGGGTGGGGGGAGGATGGGGAGAGGTTGAGGGACGAAGGGGGGGAGAGGGAGGGAGGGGGTTAGGGGGAGGGGGAGGGTAGGGGGGAAGGAAGGTGGGTGGGACGGGAGAGGATTGAAATAGGGAGGGTAAAGAGAGAAGTTGGGGGAGAGAAAGGTAGGGAAAGGATAAGAAGGGAGGGAGAATAAGAGGAAAGGGAGAGAGAGAGAGAGAGAGAAGGGGGGGGAAGGGTAGGAAAAGAGAGTAGATGATGGGGAAGGTAGTAAGGGACGAAGCGAGCGATAAGGAGGGGGGGAAGGAGGGAGAGAGAGAAGAGAGAAGCCACGAAGGAGGCTTACCGGTTAATTAGAGACAAAGTCCTGTGTGAGATAAGGTGAGAAGGATGCTGCGGGAAGGAGGAGGTCAGAAGGAGAGGAGGGAGGGAGGGAGAGAGGGGTTCAGATTAAGGAAGGGAGGAGGGTGGAGGGAGGGGTGAGGTTGGAAGAACGAAGGTAGAGCGAGAGAGAGAGGGGGGGGGGAGACAGACAGACAGAGACAGAAAGAGAGAAAGACAGAAAGAGAGAGAGAGAGAAATACAGACAGAAGGACCGAGGGAGACAGATAATTGATAAAGAGAGAGAGAGAGAGAGAGCAACAAACCATCTCCAGCCCCCCCCCTTCCCCCTTCAGCAAAAACATCGATAACAGAAACACAGACAGACGACAACCACAACAATCACGCCGATAGAAAGAGAAAGAGGGAGGAGGAGGAGGAGGAGAGAAAAGGAGGAGAATGAAGGAGAAGGAGGAGGAGGGAGAAGGAGGAGGAGGAGGGAGAAGGAGGAGGAGGAGAGAAGGAGGGAGGAGGAGAGATAAGGAGGAGGAGAAAGAAAGCGGAAGGAGGAGAGAGGAATGAAGAGAAAGAGGGAAGAGGAGAAGGAGGAGGAAGAGAAAGTCTGCACTTCAGGTTGTTTCTCTTGCTATCCATCCCTCCCCCTCCTCCTCCTCCTTTTCTCTTCATTATTATCTTCTTTCTTCATCCTCTCCTCCTTTCCCTTTACTAGAAAAAAAAGTTGAAATGCGAATCGAAGAAAGAAAAAAAAGGAAAAAAAGAGACAGACAGAAGAGAGAAAAATAAGAAAAAGGAAATAGACAAAAGAAGAAAAAGAGAGCAAATACGAATCGAAGAAGAAAGAAAACAAGGAGATAGACAGAAGAAAAAAAAAAGAAGAAAATACGAATCGAAGAAGAAAGAAAAATAGAAATTAAAAAAAGAGATAGACAGAAGAAAAAAAGAAGATAAAACGAACCGAAGAAAGATTTTTTTTTTTTAATATGGAAAGAAGAATAAGAAAAAAAGAACATACGAATCGAAGAAGAAAGAAAAATAATAAAAAAAAATGAGACAGACAGAAGAAAAAGTAGAAGATAA
>NC_091582.1:24896368-24898868 GCF_042767895.1 Penaeus vannamei | reverse complement strand
GGGGAGTGGAGGTTGTGGGGAGGGGGTGAGGAAGGGGAGGAAGGGACGGGAAGGGGTGAGAGTTGGGTGGAGGAGGAGAGGGGGAGAGGAGGTTGGGTGATGGGAGAGGGTAGCGAGTGGAGGGTGGAGGGAGAGGTGGAGGGAGGTTGGGTAAAAGGGTGGAAGGGAGGGGGGGGTGGAATGGTAGGGAAGGAATAAGATTGGGTGGAGGGGAGGTGAGTTGATGGGGGTGTGAGTGAGTTGATGGGGGTGTGAGTGAGAGGGGGTGCGGTGAGTGAAGAGGGAGTAGGAGCGCTGAATAGGAGAGAGAGACAGAGAAATGAGGGTGAGAGTGGGATGAGGAAGGCAGAGAGGGAGAGAGGGGAAGAGTGGGTTGGGGTGAGATAGGGGGAGAGTAAGTGAAAATATGAGGAAGAGATATACCAAAGGAAGGAGGGAGGGAAGGAGTAAGGAAGACGAAGATAGAGAGAATTGGAGTGGGAGAGGAAGAGGGTGAAAGGAAGATAATGTTGGGGGGTGGGAGGGGGCTAAAGAGGGATAAAGAGAGAGCGAGAAGATAAGAATGAGGGGAGGGAGAGATGTGACAAGGAGGGGGCAGAGAGGGTTAATGAAGGGGGAGGGAGAGAAGGAGAGGTAAGGAGGGAAGGGAGGGGGAGGGAGGGAGAGAAGGAGGAAGGGAGGGAAGGGGAGGGAGAGAAGAAGGGAAGGAGGGAGGGGAGGGAGAGATATTGGGAGGAAGGAGGGAGGGAGGGACAGATAGAGGAGAGGAAGGAGGGAGGGACGGGGGAAGGAGGGAAGGAAAAGAGGGGGGGGGGGTTAGTGGTTGAAAGGGGGGGAGGGGAAGGGAGGGAGTGAGGGCAAAGGGGGGTAGGGGGGGGCAGGGGGGGGTACAGCAGCCAGTTAGATTCCTTTCGTTGCGTGTTAAAAGGTCTTATGTTTTAATGCCATAATTGTGATATTTATTTACTTTTCTTTTTTTTCGGATTTATCTTTTTCGCTCTCTCTCTCTCTCGTTGACTTACATTATTACCTTCTCGTTGATGTTGTAAATTGCTCTTTATTGTTGTTGTTGTTGTTGTTGTTGTGAATGAAGAGATTGTTATTTCATTAATGGCAGCTGTTCTCTCATTAGCCTGTTGTCTATTTCACTTTCTTTCTCTCTATCTATCTATCTATCTATTCATCTCTATCTGTCTCTCTCTCTATCTATCTCTATCTATCTATCTATCTATCTATTTATCTCTATCTGTCTATCGATCTGTCTTTCTGTCTCTCTGTCTCTCTCCCTCCCTCCCTCTCTCTGTCTTTTTGTCTTTCTCTCTATATATCTATTTATCTATCCATATGTTTTTCTCTCTCTACTTCTCTCTCTCTCTCTCTCTCTCTCTCTCTCTCTCTCTCTCTCTCTCTCTCTCTCTCTCTCTCTCTCTTTTCTCTCTCTCTCTCTCTTCTCTCTCTCTCTCTCTCTCCCTCCCCCCCTTTTCCCCTACTCCTCCACCACCACCAAACCCCCTCCCTCAAATAACACCCCTCCTCCCCTCTCTCTCACCAACCTCCACCAATCCCCCTCCCCCTTCATCCCCCTCCTCTCCACCCTCCCCCTTTCTCCCCCTTCCCCCCTTCCCCCCTCCACATCGGATTATCCCCCTCGCCTCCATCATCCACGAGGGGGCCGGGAGGGGGGGATGGGGGGGGGTTGTCGGGGGAGGGGGCCAGAGGGGGGAGGAGGGGGGGAGAGGGTCAATTAGGAGCCATAATATCTCCTGTTTGGCTGTTAATTAACGGCGTTTCGTCCGGGGAAGAGGATTCATAATGCCTTGATTTTGATTTAATGGATGAGGGGGTCCGTGGTGAGGGGGTGGGGGTGGGGGTGGGGGTGGGGGTGGGCTGCAGATGTTTGGGGGAGGGGGGGGAGGGAGGGCGGAGTGGGGGAAGGGAGGGTCGGTGGGACGTGAAGGGAAGGAGGGAAGGAAGGGAGAGGGGGAAGGAGCGGAGGTGAAATGAGGAAGGGAAGGTGAAGAGAGGGAGGAGGGAAGGAGGAGAGGGAGGAGGGAAGGAGGAGATGATAGGGAGGGAGTGAATGAGGGAGAGGGGGGAGGAAGGGAGGAAGGGTGGGACTTGGAAGTGAGGGAGGGAGGGTGGGACATGAAGTGAGGGAGAGGAAGGAGAAAGGTAGTAAGGAGGGAAGAATGAGGGAGAGGGGGAGGAAGGGAGGGTGGGTGGGACGTGAAGTGAGGGAGGGGAAGGAGGAGAGGGAGGAAGGGAGAGGAATGAGGGAAGGAATGAGGGGTGAGGGGGATGGAGGGAGGAGTGAGAGGAGGGTAAGAGTGAGGGAGGGAGGGAGGGATGAGGTGGATAGAAGGGTGAGAGTGAGAGGAAGGGAAAGAAGGAATGAGGGAGGGAGAAAAAGTGGCAGAGGGAGCGGAAGAGGAGGGATGGGGGAGGAAAATGGGTGTTGAGGGAAGGAGATAGTGGGGGGGTTAGGAGTTGGTAACAGGGT
>NC_091582.1:24861368-24866368 GCF_042767895.1 Penaeus vannamei | reverse complement strand
AGTTTGGTTTTGTTCTTCGTTCTTTAATAGTGTTGATCTGTTTATGAGAAAAAAAAACAGAGATTGAGATAGATAGATAGAGAGAGAGAAAGACTGACAGATAGATAGATACAGATAGAGAGAATGAGAAACATATAGAGAGAATGAACAAACAACAATAATAAATGGATTTAAAATAATAACAAAGACATCAGAACAACAACCAGAACAACAGCAATAACAATAATAACAATAACGATCGTTAGGATACTAGCATCAAAGCGAATAAAGAAATTATTTGTCGAAATGAAAATGTTAATGATTTCAAACCAATGGATAAATATATTGGTCGCCAGTGATCAATAAATATCCCATTATGAACAACAGCACGAAAGGAGTGTACGATATTCACGATCACGAGGGGCGAACTAATTCACGAACAAGAACACGCAAGAACACGCGTAAACACAAGCAAGAACACGGACAAAAACACGCGAGAATACGGACAAAAACACGCGTGAACACAAGCAAGAACACGGACAAAAACACGCGAGAACACGGACAAGAACACGTGTGAACACAAGCAAGAACACGAACAAAAACACACGAGAACACGGACAAGAACACGCGAGAACACAAGTATAACACGAACAAAAACACGCGAGAACACGGACAAGAACACGCGTGAACACAAGCAAGAACACGAACAAAAACACACGAGAACACGGACAAGAACACGCGAGAACACAAGCATAACACGAACAAAAACACGCGAGAACACGGACAAGAACACGCGTGAACACAAGCAAGAACACGAACAAAAACACACGAGAACACGGACAAGAACACGCGAGAACACAAGCATAACACGAACAAAAACACGCGAGAACACGGACAAGAACACGCGAGAACACAAGCATAACACGAACAAAAACACGCGAGAACACGGACAAGAACACGATAAAAAAACGCGAGAAAAACACGCGAAAACACGGACAAGAACATAGGTAAGAACATCAATAAGAAGACGAGCAAGAACACAAATAGTACCGTGTGTGGTAAAGCGGTAGCGTTCTCGTCTAGGAATCTTGCTAACCCGCGCTCTGCCAGTGGATGGCAACCCCGGCCATTCCTCGCTCACAAGGGGTAGTTTAGAAGCACAATAAACAGACAAGCCACAATTGGATTGATGTCATAAGGGCCTGCCACAGCAAACCCTAAATTATTATTTTTATTAAGCAAGAACACGAATAAGAAAACAAACAAGGGTAAGAACAACACAAGCAAGGAGACGGATAAGAACACATTTAAGGACACGAACAAGAACAAGTCAAGAACAAACAAGCAAGAACACGCACAAGAACACATTCAAGGACACGAACAAGAACAAGTCAAGAACAAACAAGCAAGAACACGTACAAAACACATTCAAGGACACGAACAAGAACACATTCAAGGACACGAACAAGAACAAGTCAAGAACAAACAAGCAAGAACACGCACAAGAACACATTCAAGGACACCAAAAAGAACAAACAAGCAAGAACACGTACAAAAACACATGCAAGGACACGACAAAGAACACATTCAAGGACACGAACAAGAACACATTCAAGGACACGAACAAGAACAAGCCAAGAACAAACAAGCAAGAACACGCACAAGAACACGCGCGGGCAAGTGCACATCCGCCATGACACCTCCGACCGAACTGGGGCGTTAACACAATATTTTCCTTTCTCCTAATCGGGCTACGTCTCATCACCATCTTGAATATAGATCAAGGAACATTAAAAAAAAACGTAAAAGAGATGAAAAAAGTCTCGTCACTTCTTCTCGCTCGTAGCTATGAGGGAATACAATTTTCTTTCGGTGTGATAGGCACTTGAAGGGCGGGTGTCTTGACTTGCTGTTTTAGAAGTGGCGTGAAAGTCGTATCAAACTGTGCTGGATCTGAAAGATTGTTTACCGTGGGAGTCACCTCGCCTTTTTTATTTTATTTTTTTAATTCGGAGTAAGTTTATTAGTTGTAGTGGGCTAGGGGGGGAGGGGGGGCTTAGGTTGTCACTTTGCATTAGCGGGGGATTACTTAAGGGGATAAAACTGCGTCGAAATGTGTAGTTTGTTGTTGTTAAAAGGCTGGATGAGAATGGCGCGAATCTGCGACAAAATGTGCCACCGGATCCGTTTTCTTTCTTCTTGATTTCGTCTCGTAGTAAACAAAAAATATATATATTTAACCCAAAAAAAAGAGGTAAAAGCAGCAACCAGAACGACACTAACTAAAAAAATAAAAATAAAAATAAAAAATCACCAGAAATCTCGACGGAAAGAAACCAGAAGAAAATAGACCGTTAAAAATGAACACACGGAAATACCTCTTCAAAATGGCCCTTTCCCGCGAGCACAAACCGTTAAACACCGATCGCTCCAAATTAACTCCCATAATAAGACAAGCTCTCCTGCATCTTACATATCGAGTGAGGCCATATTTCAGTGTTTTATCCTACATTAATTTAGATTAATTTGCATAGTTGACACTCAGAGACGTGATATCTGAAAGCCTCTGGCAGCGAGGATGCGGGTGTCTGCAGGTTTCTATTCTGCAACACATATTTACTGTCAGTCCTGCCTCGCGCTGACGGCTGACTGCCTCTTGATCATATACTTGCCGGGGACTGCCTGTAACCGCTGTTCACTTGATTTCTTCTTTTTCTTCTTCTTTTTTTTTTAGTTCTTTCTTTTTTTTTTTTTTTTTTTTTTTTTACTTCTTTCTTCTTTTTCTTTTCTTACTTCTTCTTTCTTCTTCTTTCTTTCTTCGTCTTCTCCTCTCCTTCTCCTTCTCTTTATCCTTCTCTTCCCTCCTCTTCATCCTCCCCCTTTCCTTCTTCTCCTTCTCCTTCTGCTCCTTCTCCTACTCCTCCTACTCCTCCTCCCTCCTCCCTCCCTCCTCCTCCTCCCCTCCTCCCTCCTCCTCCTCCTCCTCCCCTCCCCCCTCTTCCTCCTCCTCCTCCTCCCCCTTCTCCTCCTCCTCCTCCTCCTTCTTCTTCTTCTTCTTCCTCTCCTCCTCTTTCCTATACTTCTTCATCTTTTCCTTCTCCCTCATCTTCTTCTTCGCTTATTTTTATATATATGTATATATATATATATATATATATATATATATATATATATATCTTGGCTTTTTCTCTGTTGTTGTCTGTTTTCTCTCTTCTCTTTCTCTTTGTGTTCATATCGGCAAAGGTTTGTTCTTGCCGCTTTTCTCTGTCTCTCTCTCACACATCCTTCTTCTGTATTTATATTCTCCTTTTCGTCTCTCTCTCCCTGTGTTTCTGTCTCTCTCTTTCTCTCTGTCTCTGTCTCTCTGTCTCTCTCTCTCTCTCTCTCTCTCTCTCTCTCTCTTTCTCTTTCTCTTTCTCTCTCTCTCTCTCTCTCTCTCTCTCTCTCTCTCTCTCTTCTTTTTCTTCTTCTTCTCTCTCTTGCATCCTTTTAGATCTATATTCACTCTGCTCCGTCTCTCTACATCTCTTTCTCTCTCTTCTCATATATTTGCTTCTCTCTCCGTTCTTCCTCTTTCTCTCTCTTCCATCTTCATTCAATTTTATCTCCTCCTCAAGACCGCAAATTATGCACACGATCATTGCAAACACCAAGGCACAAAACATTATTCAATCAATTAAGTTATATAACCCAGGGGATTTCGCTGAAAAAAAGAAAAAGAAAAAGAAATAGAGAGAGAGAGAGAGAGACAGAGAGAGAGAAGAAGAGAAGAGAGAGAGAGAGAGAGAGAGAGAGAGAGAGAGAGAGAGACAGAGAGAGAGAGAGAGAGAAAGACAGACAGACAGAAAGAAAGAAAGAAAAAAAGAAGAAAAAACTCTGTTACAAATATTAAGCATGTCTTTGAAGAGAGAGAGAGAGAGAGAGAGAGAGAAAAGGAGTGAGAGAGAAAGAAAGAGAGAAGGAGAGAGAGAGAAAGACAGACAGACAGAAAGAAAGAAAGAAAAAAAGAAGAAAAAACTCTGTTACAAATATTAAGCATGTCTTTGAAGAGAGAGAGAGAGAGAGAGAGAAGAGAGAGAGAGAGAAAGAAAAAATTACTTTATTAAAGATATTGAGCATGTCTGTGTGAAAAGAGAGAGAGAGAGAGAGAGAGAGAGAGACAGAGACAGAGAGAGAGAGAGAGAGAAAGAAAGAAAGAAAGAAAATGACTCTATTAAAGATATTGAGCATGTCTTTGAAAAGAGAGAGAGAGAGAGAGGAGTGAGAGAGAGAGAGAGAGAGAGAGACGAGACAGAGAGAGAGAGAGAGAGAGAGAAAGAAAGAAAGAAAGAAAATGACTCTATTAAAGATATTGAGCATGTCTCTGAAGCCCTTAATGATGTTAGAGAATTCTTACCAAAAATTCCGTCCAATATGGCGAGTTTATTAAAGGATGCTGCCGGCGGTAAAAAATTCCACTTTGATTGACATCTCCTTCAAGGCGATGGAAGTTTAACTAGATTAAGTGGAGATGCTTCGACATATCTTATTGGCCTTTTTGTGTGTATGTGTTTTATTTTTTATATCTCTCTTTTTTTTTTTTTTTTTTTTTGATGCTGGGAAGGTAATATGGTGTGTTTGCGTTTTTTTTTTTTTTTTTTTTTTTTGGGGGGGGGTATGATTTTTTTTTTATTCGTTTGGTCTCTGTCTTTGTCTTTTTCTGTGTATGTTTTGTTTCTTTGAGTGTTTTGTTATGGGTCTGTTTGTTTGTCTGTCTGTCTGTCTCATTTCTTTATCTATTTTTATCTATTTTTCTATCTCTTGTGTATCTATCGGTCTCGTTCTCTCTCTCTCCCTCTCTCTTAATCTCTCTCTTTCTCTCTCACTCTCACTCATGCGTTTTATCTACTCTCTCTCAACCGGTTTTTCTACTCTCTCTCTCTATCTCTTTCTCTCTTAATCTCTCTCTTAATCTCTTCACATCTCTCTCAGTCATCCGCTTTATCTACTCTCTCTCCTCTTTGCCCCTCTCTCTTCCTCTC
>NC_091582.1:24841368-24853868 GCF_042767895.1 Penaeus vannamei | reverse complement strand
TACTTACCTTATGCAACACCTTATATCTAGAGTAATTAAGATACAATTAAAGATACCATTCGATTCTGGTGCCCATCCCCTCATTATACATTTGGTACCAAACCAATACCAAAAAAGTTCATCACGAGCATCTTCTCTAATACCAAAGAAAGAAAGATTGAAACAAACAAAGAAACAAAGAAACAAACAAAGAAACAAGGAAACAAAGAAACAAACAAACGGACGAGACCAAATAAGGGAGCAGACCAACAAACAAACAAAAGTACGAATAAAGGCAAACAAACGAATAGACAAAAAAATAAACAAATGACAAACAAACGAAAAACAAACAGACAACAAAGACAGCGAAACAAACAAAAACAAAAGGAAAAACACAAAGTAAACAAACGATCAACACAAACAAACAAGCACACAAACCAAACAAACAAACAAACGCAACACAGACAGGCAAAAAAATCAGTTCGTTCAGTATCACAACTTTCAGAAGAAGAAGAAGAGACAGAGGAGAAGAGAGAGAGAGGAGAAAGAAGAGGAGAGAAAGAGAAGACAAGAGAAATGAGAAAAGGAGAAGACAAGAAGAAAAGAAGGAATAGAAGAAAAAGGAGAATAGAGAGAAAAAGAAGAAGAGAAAGAACAGAAGAGAAGGAGAGAAAAGAGGAAAGGAGAATAGAAAAAGGACAATAAATTGAAGAATAGAAGGAGAAGAACAAGAGAGAGAGGAGAGAGAAGATGAGAGGAGAAGGGAATAAGTAGAAGAGACAGAGAACGAAGAAGAGAAGAAGGAGAAGAGAAAGAGAAGAGAAGAAAAGAATAAAAAAGTGAGAATAAGAGAAAAGAATAATAATAAGAAGAAAAGGAAGAAGAAGGAGAAAGAGAAGGATGTGTTTGGCGTTTGTGAGATTGCAATGTTGCAAACTATAGCCTTCGTTTGCAACTTGACGGCTTAGAATTCCACTTCGATTTTGATATTGATGGAATCGACGAGTAAATATCATAACGGATTTTACGAATGCGTAAAAGGAGGGAGGGAGAGAGACAAAGAGAGGGAGAGAGAGAATGAGAGAGAGAGTGAGAGAGTGAGACAGAGAGAGAGACAGAGAGAGAGAGAGAGAGAGAGAGAGAGAGAGAGAGAGAGAGACAGAGAGAGAGAGAGAGAGAGAGAGAGAGAGAGGAGAGAGAGAGAGAGAGAGAGAGAGAGAGAGAGAGAGAGAGAGAGAGAGAGAGAGAGAGAGAGAGAGAGAGAGAGAGAGAGAGAGAGAGAGAGAGAGAGAGAGAGAGAGAGAGCGAGAGAGAGAGAGAGAGAGAGAGAGAGAGAGAGAGAGAGAGAGAGAGAGAGAGAGAGAGAGAGAGAGAGAGAGAAGGAGAGAGAGAGAGAGAGAAGGAGAGAAAGAGAGAAAGAGAAAGAGAAAAAGAATGAGAGAGAGAAAGAAAAAGAGACCGAAACACACACACACACGAACACACAGAACACACAGAACACACAACACACACAACACGCACAAAACCAGACACAGAACCAGAGACAAAGACAAAGAAACAAACAGACAGCGAGCCATAACAGACAGAAAGACACCGAGCCAAAACCCACAAGTAATAATAATCCTAAGACGCCTGCCACTGCCTCAGGTCACTCAGAGAACGGGCGGGCTTGTCACGAGGCTGCTGGGAGGGTGGTGAGGGTGGTGAGGGTGGTGAGGGTGGTGAGGGAGGGTGGTTAAGGGAGGGTGGTGAGGGTGGAGAGGGAGGGTGGTGAAGGGTGGTGAAGGGTGGTGAAGGGTGGTGAGGGAGGGTGGTGAGGGTGATGAGGGATGGTGGTTAGGGAGGGTGGTGAGGGAGGGTGGTGAGGGTGATGAGGGTGGTGAGGGAGGGTGAGGGAGAGTGGTGAGGGTGGTGAGGGTGATGAGGGAGGCTGCTGGGAGGGGGATGAGGGTGGGGAGGGAGAGTGATGAGGGAGGGTGGTAGGGGAGAGTGATGAGTGAGGGTGGTGAAAGGGGTGGTGAGGGAGGGTGATAAGGGAGGCTGCTGGGAGGGTGATGAGGGTGATGAGGGAGAGCGATGATGGAGGGTGGTGAGGGAGTGATGAGGAAGGGTGGTAAAGGGGTTGTGAGTGAGGGTGGTGAGGGTGATGAAGGAGGGTGGTGAGGGAGGGGTGGTGAGAGTGGTGAGGGTGGTGAGGGAGGGTAGTGAGAGTGGTGAGGGTGGTGAGGGAGGGTAGTGAGAGTGGTGAGGGTTATGAGGGGTGGTGAGAGTGAGTGAGGGTGGTGAGGGTGATGAAGGAGGGTGGTGAGGGAGGGTGGTGAGGGATGATGATGAGGGAGGGTGGTAAAGGGGTTGTGAGGGAGGGTGGTGAGAGTGGTGAGGGTGATGAGGGGGGTGAGAGTGGTGAGGGTGATGAGGGGTGGTGAGGGAGAGTGGTAAGGGAGAGTGAAATACAGCATGATAAGCGAGAAAATTTTAAATAAGAAGTGATGATTTTTTATATTTCGTTCCCTATAAAAGAAATGTTGATTTGTTGTTTGTAGTGAGCGTAATAAAAAAAATCATCATAGCTATGGTGCTGAGGATATGGTGAATGCAATATGGTGATGAGAACTAAATGTGAAGATGGTGTTGGTATTATGGTGTGGCTACAGTGACTGGTGTGGTGATGGTGATGACAACAATACTGATGAAAATGAAGTTGATATGATGAATATAATTCTAATAACTCATAAAAACATCATATGAAGTTGATATCACAATTAACTTGTTTTAAGACCATAATTATCAACAAGTATATTGAAAAAGACTTCATAAATCATAAATTACGGCGAGAGATTAAACAATGGCAATACTGAAGTGATTGTGGTTGGGTATAATTGCGGTTATCTAAGTAGTATTAAGGAAGGGAGTGTGACATGAATAACTAATGGGGGCAACAACATGTCCTATTAGTAAAATGCTCCATGTATATATGTATATATATCTATATATATATATATATATATATATATATATATATATATATATATATATATATATATATAGAGAGAGAGAGAGAGAGAGAGAGAGAGAGAGAGAGAGAGAGAGAGAGAGAGAGATACACATACACACATCCATCCACACACACACACACACACACACACACACACACACACACACACACACACACACACACACACACACACACACACACACACACACACACACACACACACACATATATATATATATATATATATATATATATATATATATATATATATATATATATAAATATATATATATATATATATATATATATATATGTATATATATATATATATATATATATATATATACATGTGTGTGTGTGTGTGTGTGTGTGTGTGTGTGTGTGTGTGTATGTGTCTGTGCGTATGTGTGTGTGTGTGTGTATACAAATATCCACTTCCAAACCCAATTCTTCCTCCTTATCCACCAATCATTTTCTCCTTCCTTTCCTCCATTCCTCAGCTCCTCTCAGCCCCTTCCAATCGTACCTAACCCTCCCCAACCTTTTCTATCAGCCCTACCCCAGCTCCTCCTCCTTCCAGACCCAAGCCTTCAATCCCCAAGCCCCTTCCTCCTCCCCCATCCCCCAACCCCTTCCCTCTCCCCATCCTCCCCTTCCCTCCCCATCCCACATCCCCCATCCCCTCCACCCGGCCCACCTACCTTATCCCTCCCCCATCCCCCATCCCCATCCCTCATCCCCTCCCCCAGCCCACCAAGCTTCTCCCTCCCCTAGCCCCATCCCCCTTCCTCCTCCCTTTTCCCCATTCCCTGTCCCCATCCCCATCCCCATCCCCTCCCCCAGCCCACCAACCTTCTCCTTCCCCCATCCCCTCCCTCTCCCAGCCCCAGCCCCATCCCCCATCCCCTCCCCCATCCCACCAACCTTCTCCCTCCCCCTTCCACTCCCCCATCCCCCATCCCCATCCCCTTCCTCCTCCCCATCCCCATTCCTCTCCCCCATCCCCTCCCCCAGCCCTCCAACCTTCTCCCTCCCCCATCCCCCAGACCCTTCCCCATCTCCTTCCCCCATCCCCACCCCCATCCCCTCCCTCCCCCGAAGCCAAACCAGACAGCTCAACCTCGTCATCATCCCAATCGTAACCGCTGCCTTTGTCCCTTCGAAGCATATAACCCGGGCAGTCACCGATCACACGTTACGGACACATGGTGAAAGACGCGTTTCCTCTTCGCTCTCTCTCTCTCTGTGTCTCGCTGTCTCTCTCTCTCTCTCTTTCTGTATCTCGCTGTCTCTCTCTCTCTCTTTCTGTGTCTCGCTGTCTCTCTCTCTCTCTCTCTCTCTCTCTCTCTCTCTCTCTCTCTGTGTGTGTGTGTGTTTCTTTCTTTCTCTCTCTCTTTGTTTTTCACTGTTTCTCTCTCTATATATGTCTCTCTTCTCTCTCTCTCTCTGCTTCTCTGATAGCCTCTTCTTCCTCTTTTCTTTTGCTTTTATCTCGTCCCTCTCCTCCTGATTCTCTCATCGTCTGTCTTCGACTTTCTTTCTTCTTGGTCTTGTTCGTCTTTTTACTTTTCTTCTTCTTCTTCCTTCTTTGTTTGCCCTCTTCCTTATCCACCATTTCCTTCCCCACCTTTTATCCTCATGCCCCCTCTTCCACCCCCTTCCCCCATCTTCTTCCTTCTGCTCGTCCCCCTTCCTTCTCCCACATCCTCATTCCCCTTCTCTCCTTCACCCTCCCTCATTTCCCCCTCTTCCTCCCTCCTCCTCCACCTTGTCCCCCATTTTCATCCCCTTTTCACTCTCCCTCTTCCTCCCTCCTTCACACACCCTCCCCATCCTCGCCCCCTCTCTCCTTCACCCTCCCTCATATCCCCCTCTTCCTCCCTTCTACCCCTTCCTCCTAATTTCACTCACTCCCCCTTTTCCTCCCTCCTCCTCCTTCCTGCTCCCCCACCTCTCCCTCCTTACCCTCCCTCATCCCCCTTCCCCCCTCATCCCCCTCTCCCCCATCCTCATCCCCCATCCTCCCCCTTCTCCCCTCTCCTACCCATCCCACCAATCCACCTCTCCCCTCCTCCCCTCTCAATCCTCCAAAGACCAGCAGGGATTCGACACAGTCTCGATTCGGAGTGTCACAGCGCGGGTTCGAGACGCGCGGGGCCCTAATCAAGACATTGAAGCGTGGCGGGCGAGGGCGGGCGTGTTCGGGCGCCGTCTGTTCCGAGGCGGGTGATGGGCGCGTGCTTTTTGAGGGGGGCGTGGGGTTGGGGGGGGTGGGGAGTGGGGGTGGGGTGGGGTGGGGTGGGGGTAGTGAATGTTGATGGGTTTGTTTGTTGTTAGTGTTTTTTTTTGTTTTTTTTTGATGGGGGTGTTTGGTGTTGTTATCTGTGACGTTGGTGGTGCTGTTGTAGTTGTTATCTGTGGTGTTGTAGTTATCTATGGTGTTGTTGGTGCTGTTGTAGTTGTCATCTGTTGTTGGAGTTGTTATCTGTGGTGTTTGTTGGTGTTATCTGTTATGTTGGCGCCGTTGGTATGTGCGAAGTTAGCATTCCCGTTGCTAGTAAAGGTGGTGGCAGCTTTTTCGCCTTATTTCCAATTTGTGTCAAGCCTGTGTCCATCGGCCGGCCCAACCCAAAGCATATGCGTATATACAGACATCAATATACATAGAAATAAATGTATATCTATCTGTCTATCTATATATATACTCATCTCTCTATCTTTACGGTTGATATGCGTGTCTAGACTGATGGATATGCATCTAATTCAGTGTATAAGCATGTCCTTATGATGAAAGTGAATTGGGTCGGGATTCGCACAATTTTAACAAACCGACCGTATTTTTTCTAAGCTGTTTCCCTGTATTTTTTTTATTCTATTATTATTTTTTATTTATTTTCTTATTCTTATTATTATTATTTAGCAAATTTGCGATATCTTTCCCCCTTCAAAATGAATGCGATTATACTCTTTTTTCTTTTCTTTGCCAATCAAATTAATTCGTATGAACACGTGGGTGGGGTGGGGTAGGGGGAAGGGGGAGGGAGGGGGGGGGAGGATTTCAATGAATAGTAGATTGTGCGTGATACTGGAACGGAGGAAGAAGAGATAATGTGAAAGGAATCGAGCCGGTCGAATTTCATTTTTCGAAAAGGGGGAGGGAGAGAGAGGGAAAGGGGGAAGGAGAGAGAAGGAAGGAGAGAGAGAGAGAGAGAGAAGGACAGGGAAGGAAGGAAGGAAGGAGAGATAGAGATAGAGAGAGGGTGAGGAGGGGGGAAGGAAGGAAGGAAGGAAGGAGAGATAGAGATAGAGAGAGGGTGAGGAGGGGGGAAGGAAGGAAGGAAGGAGAGAGCGAGAGCGAGAGCAAGAGCGAGAGCGAGAGAGAGAGAGAGAGAGAGAGAAAGAAAGAGAGAAAGCGAGAGAGAGAGAGAAAGAGAGCGAGCGAGAGAGAGAGAGAGAGAGAAAGAGAGAGAAAGAAAGAGAGAAAGCGAGAGAGAGAGAGAAAGAGAGCGAGCGAGTGAAAGAGAGAGAGAGAGAGAGAGAGAGAGAGAGAGAGAGAGAGAGAGAGAGAGAGAGAGAGGGGGGGGGGAGGGGGGGGGGGAGATTCGCACATGCAAGAGTTGTCTTTTCTAATTTCACTCCTCCCTCCCCCCCTTGGTGACTTCCCTCTCCTCTCTCCTTCTGCCCCTCTTCTTTGCCTCTCTCTGCTTTTGTCCTCTCCATCTTCCTCCATATCTTCCCTTCTCTCCTTTTTCTATTTCTTTCTATTTCCTTGTCTCTTAGCTTCTCCCCTTCCCCCCTCCTTCTTCCTTCGTGATCTCTCCCTTATTTCTTCCCTCCCTTTTCTCTTCCCCTTCACCCTTCTTTCTTTGCTCTTCCCTCCCCTTTTATCTCTTTCTTCTCTCCCATCTCCCCTGGTTTTCCTCTCCTCCTCCACCCTTCCCTCGGCCCTCCCCCTTCCCTTCCTCCTCCTTTTCCCTCCTCCTTTTCCCTCCCCCTTTCCTCCTCCTCCTCCTCCTCCCCTTCCTTCCGCTCCCCCCCCATTCCCTCCCTCTGACAATTTCCTTGTCTCCACCTCCCGCCTTCCCCCCCCCCCTCACCCCCTCCCCACCCCTTTCAAGACAGCCAACCTTAGACAAGCAATTGCAGAACTGTGAAACGCAAATTTCACACGCGCATCATTGCCAGATTCGCCAGACGTGCAACTTCCTTTTTTTTCGTAGATTTTGATAACGAAAGGGGGAGGGGGTGAAGGGAGGGAAGGAGGGAAAGAGGGAAGAAGGGAAGGAGGGAGGGAGGGAAGGAGGGAGGGGGGCGGAGGGAAGGAGGGAGGAAAGGAGGGAAGAAGGGAGGAGGGAGGGAAGGAGGGAAAGAGGGAAGGAGGAAAAGAGGGAGGGAGGGAAGGAGGGAAGAAGGGAAGGAGGGAGGGAGGGACGTTCCAGAATAATAATAAAAGAAAAACTTCATAATTCGGGGATGGGGACGGGGGTGGGGAGTGTAGACGTGGGGGGGGGGGGTAAGACTTTTCAAAATAATAAGAAAAAGGATTTCAATATTCGAGATTGTTTTATAATGGAGTCCGTCTTTTGTAGGTTTTAGAGCAAGAAAATGGAGGAAAGAGAGAGGAAGAGATATGCAGAGAGAAAGAAACATACAGTGAAATAGAAATAGAGAATAAATTATAGAGGGAAAAGCAGAAAAGAGAGAGTGAGAGAGATAGATAGATAGATAGATAGATAGAGAGAGAGAGAGAGAGAGAGAGAGAGAGAGACGGATAGAGACAAACAGACAGACAGACAGATAGATAGATAAATAGAGGTAGATAGATAGAGAGAGAGAAAGAGAGACGGATAGATAAACAGCTAGAGAAAAAGAGAGAACGAAAGAGGATAAGAAAGACAAGAGAGAAAGGAAAGGAAAAGAGAAAGGCATAATTACACCCACAAAAAAGGAGAAAAAAAATGAAAATCAAACAGACAGGGGTTACCATTTCCTTATCATTATTATCATTAAAAATGGAAGGATAGGATGGGATGGGGAGGAGTGGGGTGGGGGGGGGTAGGGGTCCAGTCCCCGTCCCCCCGGAATCTGGCGGATGTTCCCGATAGAACGGATACGAATAGGAGAAGAAAGGAGAGGATGATAATTGAGGAGGAAAGATAGGAGAGATGACGGAACGGATACGAATAGGAGGAGAAAGAAGAGGATGATACTAATTGAGGACGAAGGAGGGAGAGATAATGGAACATATGAAGAGAAGAAAAGGAGAGGATAATAATTGAGGACGAAGGAGGGTTGAGATAACAGAACGGATACGAAGAGTAGGAGAAAGGAGAAGATGATAATAATTGAGGAGGAAGGAAGGAGAGATAATGGAACGGATACGAGGAGTAGGAGAAAGAAGCGGATAAGAAAAGGAGAGGATGATAATTGAAGAGGAAGAATGGGGGAGATGACGGAACGGATACGAATAGGAGGAGAAAGAAGCGGATAATAATTGAGGACGAAGGAGGGAGAGATAACAGAAAAATACGAAGAGTAGGAGAAAGGAGAAGATGATAATAATTGAGGAGGAAGGAAGGAGAGATAACAGAGCGAATACGAATAGGAGGAGAAAGGAGAGGATGATGATAATTGAGGAGGAAGGATGGAGAGATAATGGAACAAATGCAAATAGGAGGAGAAAGGAGAGGATGATGATAATCAAGGACGAAGTAAGAAGGAAAGATGACGGAACGGATCCGAAGAGGAAGAGAAAGGAGAAGAGGATAATAACTGTAAGGAGGAAGGATGGAGAGATAACGGAACAGAAACGAAGAGGAGGAGAAAATAGAGGATGATAAATGAGGACAAAGAATACGAAAGATGGCGGAACGGATACGAAGAGGAAGAGAAAGAAGAGGATAATAGTTGATAACGAAGGAAGGAAACGGAACGGATACGAATAGGAGGAGAAAAAGAGAAGAGGGTGATAACTGAGGAGGAAGGATGGGAGAGATAAAACATGAAGGGAATGAAATGAGAAGACGTTGATAAAGGAGGGGGGGGGGAGGGGGGGGAAGGGAAGAGGGAAGGAGGAAAAGAAGGGAAAGGGGGAGGATTATGAAAAAGGGAGGAAAGAGGAAGAAGGGGAAAGAGGGAAGAAGATGAGAGAAGAGGAATGGAGGAAGAAGGGGGATGGAGGGAGAAGGGAGAAAGGGGTAGGAGGGCAGAAGGAGAATGAAGGAAAAGGGAGGGGAGGAGAGAGAGAGAAAAAAAAATATATATATATGAATTCTTTTCATTATGCTATGCCGCTTGTTCGTATGAAGTTATAGGAGAGAGAAAGAATAAGAATAAGAAGAAAAAGAAGAAAAAATCTTTCTTTAGCAAAAAGGGATAGAAAGACAAGAAATGAAAAAAAAAATCTTCTCCTGTTTCTTGTTTCTCGATTTAATGAAAGGAGGAGAAAGAAGAACAAGAAGAGGGAACGAAAAAGAGGAAAAGAAAAGTAGAAAAAAAGAAGTGGGAAGGAAGAGAGAAGAGGGAAGGGGAGAATAATTTTCTTTTTATTTCTTCTTCTGTGTTCGCTATTTCTCTCGTTCGCCCGACGTGTGTAGTGAAAGAAGCAGAATTAAATATTAAAGAAAATGTGAATGTCTTTTTCTCGTTCTTTCTTTCTTTCTTTCTTCTTTTCATTCATCTGTTTCTTCTTTCGTTTTTTTATTTATTTATTTTTCGTTTTCTGATTATCTCTTTCTTTTCCTTCGTCTTCTTTCTCCTGTCTTGTTTTTCATTCTCTATTTATTATTCATTTAATTTCTCTCTCTATTATCACTCCTCATTTTGCTCTATTAATTATTATTTTTCTTCTATTTCTTCTCCTTTTACTTCTTTTTCTCCTTCTTCTTCTTCTTCTTCTTTTTCTTCTTCTTCTCCTTAATCTTCTTCTTCTTCTTCTTCTTCTTCTTCTTCTTCTTCTTCTTCTTCTCCTTGACTCTCGCTCTCCTTTTCTATCGCTTCTTTTATCACTGCTATTCCACTCTCTCCTCCTCTCTTTTCTTCTCTTTCTCCTGTTTACTTTTATTCCTATTTCCTGCTTCTCTAATTCTTTCTGTTTTATCTTTCACATTTTGTCTCTACTCCCTGTGATTTGTTATTTATTATTATTATTATTATTATTATTATTATTATTATTATTATTATTATTATTATTACTATTATGATTATGATTATTATTATTATTATTATTATTATTGTTATCATTATTGTTATTGTTATTGTTATTGTTATTGTTATTGTTATTGTTATTGTTATTGTTATTGTTATTGTTATTGTTATTGTTATTGTTATTGTTATTGTTATTATTAGTATTATCATTATTATTATTATTGTTATTGTTATTGTTATTGTTATTGTTATTGTTATTGTTATTGTTATTGTTATTGTTATTGTTATTATTAGTATTATCATTATTATCATTATTATTATCATTATTATTATTATTATTATTATTATTATTATTATTATTATCATTATTATTATTATTATTATTATTATTATTATTATTATTATTATTATTATTATTATTATTATCATCATCATCATCATCATCATCATCATCATCATCATCATCATCATCATCATCATCATCATCATCATCATCATCATCATCATCATCATCATCATCATTATTATTGTTATTATTTCATTTCTCACCATTTTGATTATTATCGTTTTTGTTAACCCCCCAAAAAACGTACCCACAAATCTAATAAATTGATATATAATTAAATGAATAAATGAATAGATAGATAAATAAATAAAAAGAGGAAGAGAACGAAATATGAATTCAGAAAACGTAGAAAGAAGGGAACAAATGATAATCAGAATAACGAAAAAAAGAAACAGATGAATGAAAAGAAGAAAGAAAGAAAAAAAAAGAAAAAAAATCTAATAAATTGATCTATAATTAAATAAGTAAATGAATAGATAGATAAATTAGTTATCTAAATTATTAATGCATGGGTAAATAAATGAATAGATAAATAAATTCATATGAAGAATTAGATAAATAAAAAATAAATAGTTTAATTAAACAAATAAGCAAGTGAATATATAAATAAATTAATTAATAGATATATCAAATAAATGAATAGATATATCAATGAACAAGCAAATTCATATATTAAATAATCAACCAATCAAGTAAAAGACCAAACAAATAAACAAACAAATAAACAGATGAAAAGATAAATAAACAAACAAACAAATAGAAAAAAAATACCATCCATCCATCACATAAAAGAATCTACACAATTATTTCACGGCTCAAAGTATAAAAAAAATAAAGAAAATAAAAAAAAAGATAAATAAAAGAGTCTACGCAATTATTTCATTCCTCGGCATATCACAAAAAAAAAAGAAAGAAAAAGAGAGAGATAAAAAGGGGAAAAGATAATGATAATAATAACGAGAAAAGTTACCACCTGCAATCCGATATTTGTCCGGCCTACAAAATCGTCCCTCAAACTGCCTGTTATCTCTCGCCTTTTAACGCGTACCTGTCACGGCCTCTTCGGGGTCGTCCTTCTGGCTGCCTCGCCTCCTTCTCGTCTCCTTCTCGCCTCCTACTCGTCTCCTTCTTGGCTCTTTTTTGGTTCCTTGTTGGTTCCTTCTTGGTTCTTTTTTGGTTCTTTTTTGGTTCCTTCTGGCTGCCTCGCCTCCTTCTTGGCTCTTTTTTGGTTCCTTGTTGGTTCCTTATCGCCTTCTTCTTGGTTCTTACGCCTCCTTCTTGGCTCCTTCTGGCTGTCTCGCCTCCTTCTTGGCTCCGTCTTGGCTCCTTCTTGGTTCCTTCTTGGTTCCTTCTTGGTTCCTTATCGCCTTCTTCTTGGTTCTTACGCCTCCTTCTTGGCTCCTTCTGGCTGTCTCGCCTCCTTCTTGGATCCTTCTTGGTTCTTTTTTGGTTCCTTATCGCCTTCTTCTTGGTTCTTTTTTGGTTCCTTCTTGGATCCTTATCACCTTCTTCTTGGTTCTTTTTTGGTTCCTTCTTGGTTCCTTCTTGCTTCCTTCCCTCCTGCCATCCTTCCCTCCTCCCTTCCTCTTTCTCCCCTGCTTCCTTCCTTTTTACTTCCTCCCTCCCTCCTTCTCCCTCCTCCCTCCCTCCTTCTCCCCTCCCTTCCTCCTTCCCTCATCCCTCCCTCCTTCTCCCCTCCTTCCCTCCCTCATCCCTCCCTCATTCCATCCCACTCACATACCGAACCCATACGCATACCTACTCCTCCCTCTCCCCCTCCTACCCCTCCCCCCACCCCCATCCCCACCCCCACGCCCACCTCCACCCCCACCTCCTACCTGTCCCCCCCGGGTTCCTGGAGGAGGCGTTGACGGGGGCCGCGGTGTCGGCGAGGAAGACCTGTGGTTAGGTCTTCGGTCCGGGGCCAAGTGCAGGTCCCGCCCCTTTTCCTGCCTTTCGGTCGTCCGTTGATCGGTCTCTCTGTCTGTCTGTCTGTCTGTCTGTCTGTCTGTCTGTCTCTTGTCTCTTTGTCTG
>NC_091582.1:24833868-24836368 GCF_042767895.1 Penaeus vannamei | reverse complement strand
CCCTCCCCCTCCTCTCCCTTCCTCCCTCCTCCTTTTTTTCTTCCTCCCCTCCCCTCTCCTCCCTCTCCTCCCCCTCCTCCCTCCCTCTCCCTCATCCTCTCCCTCCCCCC
Organism: Penaeus vannamei; assembly: GCF_042767895.1. NCBI lineage: Eukaryota > Metazoa > Arthropoda > Malacostraca > Decapoda > Penaeidae > Penaeus > Penaeus vannamei. The sequence goes on along the minus strand of NC_091582.1, from coordinate 24,836,258 downwards.
TCTCCTGGGACCGAGGAGGGGGAGAAAAGTCACAAATAGCTGAATAGATAGATAGATAGATAGATAGATAGATAGACAGACAGACAGATAGATAGGTTGATAGGTAGATAGATAGGAGGATGAACAGATAGATATGTAAATAGATAGATATATAGATAGACAGACAGACAGATACATAGGTAGATAGAGAGTTAGGTAGGTGAATAGATAGATATATAGATACATAGACTGATAGATAGATGAATAGATAGATGGATAGATAGATAGATATATAGATAAATAGATAGGTAGGTATTTAGTCAGATATGAAGGTAGGTAGTAGGTAGACAGATAGGTAGAAAGAGAAGAGAAGAAAGAGAGAGAGAGAGAGAGAAAGAGAAAGCGAGCGAGAGAGAGAGAGAGAGAGAGAGAGAGAGAGAGAGAGAGAGAGAGAGAGAGAGAGAGAAAATAAGAGAAAAAAAAACGAGTGAGACAAACAAACAAGATAAAACAAACCAAACAAACACACACACACACACAAAGAAAAAAAAACAACCCCCAACAAACAAAAAAAAAAACAAAGAAAGAAAAGAGAGAATGAGAAAACAACAACAAAAAACCTTCATTAAAGACAAACCGAAGAAAATGGCCATTGCCTAATTGCAGAGATAAGACCCCGTTATAAAGGCCACCGCGTTGTATCAGAGTTATTGCCAAGGCGTTCGTGTTGACAGTCTTGCCATGATTTAGAGAAAATGTCAATGCGACATGACAGCGTGAAGTCTTCATTTGTTAGAAGGGAGGAATTGCCAGTATGAATATTAATGGGGGAGAGGGTGGGGGAGGGTGGAGAGGGTGGGGGAGGGAGGGAGGGAGGGATGGGAGAAGGGGTCGAAGGCGAGATATTTTGCGAGAGAAATACGTGTAAGTTTTATGTATATATATAGATGTGCATATATATATATATATATATATATATATATATATATATATATATATATATATACATATACACATATATATATATGTATATATATATATATATATATATATATATATATATATATATATATGTATATATATATATAGATAGATAGATAGATAGATAGATAGATAGATAGATAGATAGATAGATAGATAGATAGATAGATAGATAGATAGATAGATAGATAGATATAGATAGATAGATAGATAGATAGATAGATAGATAGATATAGATAGATAGATAGATAGATAGATAGATAAATAGATATTTTTTCTTTCTTTTTCTTTTTCTATTTTTCTTTCTTTTTTTTCTTTTTTTCTTTCTTTTTCTTTTTCTATTTCTTTTTTCTTTCTTTTTCTTTTTCATTTTTCGGTATATTTGAATTATCTTTTATCGGCTCTGAATTTGTTGTTGCTGTTATTGACTCGCTTTTTCTCTCTATTTTTCTCTCTCTCATATATTTTTTCTGTATTATCTAATCTAATTTTTCCTGTTTTTTAAATCTTTTCCCTCTCTTCGTTTCCTTTTCGTTTCAATTACGTTTTTTTTCTGTTTTGCAATAAGTAATGATATTATTGTCTGTTTTCTTTTATTATCTTGATATTTGTTCTTATTCTCATTTTCATTTCTTATTTTCTTTTTGTTTCGTTTTATTTTTCTCTTTCCGAGTTCGAGATACATTCGTGTTGTTATGTTCTTTGCTTTATTGATATTCTCTCTCTGTCTCTGTCTCTGTCTTTCTCTCTCTCTCTCTCTCTCTCTCTCTCCTTCTCACTCTCTCTCTTTCTCTCTCTCTCTCTCTCTCTCTCTCTCTCTCTCTCTCTCTCTCTCTCTCTCTCTCTATCTATCTATCTATCTATCTATCTATCTATCTCACATCATATCTCTTTCTCTCCCCTCTCTCTCTCTCTCTCTCTCAATCTATCTTCCATTATCTTCAACCCCCTCTCTCTCTCTCTTTCTCTCTCCCTCCCCTCCCCTCCCCTCCCTCCCTCCCCTCCCTCCCCTCCCTCTCTCCCTCCCTCTCCTCCGTCCCCCTTCCCTCCCTCCTCCCTCCCTCCCTCCCTCACCTCCCTCCCTCCCCTCCTCCCTCCCTCCCTCTCCTCCGTCCCCTCCCTCACCCTCCCGTCCCTCCTCCCTCCCCTCCCCCTCCGTCCCGCTCCCTCATCTCCCTTCCTCCCTCTCCCTCCCCTCTCCCTCCCTTCCCCTCCTCTCCCTCCCCCTCCTTCTCTCTCCCTCTCTAGACTATTACATTACTAAAAAAAAACACCACAGAACCGCAATAGATACTGATCATTTCTCGCCGCGTGTGGATCAAATTGTGCAAAGTCATGGCTTGTTTGGAAATTTGGAAATGATGAAACAAATCTGAAATTCTTTTTATTAATTTTTTTTTATTTTTGTATTTCTGTTTTTGAAGTTGGGG
>NC_091582.1:24826368-24831368 GCF_042767895.1 Penaeus vannamei | reverse complement strand
GATAATGAAAATACCAGCAACAACAACAACAACAATAATCATAATAATAATAATGATAATGATAATAATAATAACAACAATAATAATAATAATAATAATAGTAATAAAAAAAATAATAATGATAATAATAATAAAGATGATAACGGTAATGATAATATCGAAAATTATAATAACAACGATAATGATTATGATAATAGTAACAGTAATAGTAATAATGACAGAAATTATAATGTTGATAATGATGATAATAATAGTAATAATAATAATGATGATAACAATAAAAATGATAGTAATAATAGTAATAATGAAGATGAAGATGATGATGATGATCAGGATGATAATAATAGTATTGATAGTAGTAATAACAATACTACTGTTACTACTACTACTAATGATGATAATAATAATAATAATGATAATGATAATGATCATGGTGATGATGATGATAATAATAATAACCATAATAATAATAACAATAATGATAATCACAATGATAATGATAATAGTAGCAGTAGTTGTAGTAGTAGTAATAGTAATAATGACAATGATAACAATGATAGTAATAATAATGATAACTAGAAGCACACAGAGAGCGCATACCTCCGCCAGGGCAATAGGGTCACTGATGCAATAAAGACAATCACACTTGAAGAATCACACTAAAATCACCTTTCTCGAGTACGCTGTCTTGTGGCGTCCGTAAACATGACCTCATTGGCGAAGGTGATAAAGGTAATCATGTCTTTGCAATAGAGGTTACTGATGCAACCATTCGAAAAAAAAAAAAAAAAAAAACTGGATCCGGACCACCACCAAAATTTAATGGAATCTAAGTTTAGTTAAGACACGCCTCTGGTAAAAAAAAAAAAAAAAAAAAGTTCTTGACTTTTTGAGTTATCCTGCTAACCAGCAAACAAACAAACAAACAAACTAACCAACGCCAATAGAAACTTAACCTCCTTGGCTGAGCTAATAATAATTGTAATAGTAATGATAATGATGATAATAGTAAAAAAAGAGAATAGCTATAACAATAACAATACTGATAATGACAAGAATGATAATGACAAGAACAATCACGTTAATGATAAAGATGACGATAATAATAATGATAATAACAAAATAACCAACAATTACATTCTTTACACCAATAAGGATCAAAATAATGTTAACAGAAAGATTACAAACAAACAGGAAATGAACAGCATGGATTTACGGTAAAGAGAATTCATCACAAACTCCAAATAACTCTTTAAGCGCACGGAACATAAAGTTATCAATTTAATAACGATGCAATTACAAAATATGTCTTAACCTTTGATAAAAAGGAAAGTAAAACAAAAAAGAAAAAAAAGAGAAAGAGAGAGAGAGAGAGAGAGAAAGAGAGAGAGAGAGAATGAGGGAGAGAGAGAGAGAGAGAGAGAGAGAGAGAGAGAGAGAATGAGGGAGAGAGAGAGAGAGAGAGAGAGAGAGAGAGAGAGAGAGAGAGAGAGAGAAACGCAAAAAAGCAAAATAAAACAAAAAAGGCAAAAAAAAAAGAAAAAAAAGTAAAAAAAAAGACATTTGCAAAATTAATGGCAATGACGAAGGGGAAATAATGGTAATGTTAGAGATAGTTGCAACACGACTGGTCATAATTGCAACTACTACTGCTACAGTAACAGCATCAGGAAGAAGAACAACAACAATACAACACAACAATTACCAACAACAGCATCACTGCCACCACTTCTAACATGACAACCACTACTACAACAGCCACTGACAACATTACCAACAATAACAAAAACAACTACCATTACAACCCCCAACCCCACCTCCAACCCCAAACCCTCCCCTCACCCCACCAACCCCCAACCAAACCTCCACCCCCACCAACCCCCTATTCCATCTCCAACCCCACCCCCCTTCAACCCCATACCCCCCACCCCCACCCCCATCCAACTCCCAACCAAACCTCCACCAACCCCCAACCAAATCCTCCACCAACCCCCAACCAAACCCCCAACTCCCAACCAACCCCTTCAACCCCACCTCCAACCCCAACCAACTCCCCCTCCAACCCACCAACCCCACCACCTCCAACCCCAACCCCCCCCAACCAAACCTCCACCCCAACCCCCAACCAACCCCATTCAACCCCACCACCTCCAACCCTCGCCAACCTCCCCCCCCCCCCAACCACCGAGAATGGCGTGAGAATGGACAATGTCGCTTCCAGCTTTATCTTATCTCCGTTGACAGCCAAATGTTGTCAGGGATTTATGACAGCAATTTGTGATGTCCGGAGATGGCGACGGTGGCTTTCCGAGCGCTTGGAAGGTGGGGGAAGGTGGGGGGAGGGGGGAGGTGGTTGCTGGAGGGGAAGGGGTGGAGGGGAGGTTGGAGGAGAGGGGGGTAGGGACGAATGGGGTGGGGGGTAAGTGGGGGGGATGGTGGATGGGGGTAGGGGAGTGGGGGGGAGGTTGGGGAGGGGAAGGTGGGGGGAGGTTGGGGAGGGGGGAAGGTGCAGGGAGGGGGAGGTGGGGGGTTGGTGGTAGGGGGTAGGGGAGGGGGGGAGGTTGGGGGGAGGGAGGGGGTAGAGGGAATGGGGGGGTGGAAGGGGGTGGGGGTTGCGGAAGGGGGTAGGGGAGGGGGAGGTTGGGGGAGGGGAGGGGTAGAGGGAATGGGGGGTGGAAGGGGAGGGGGAAGGGGGGAATGGGGGTGGGGTTGGTGGAGGGAGGAAGGGGTTGGTGGATGGGGGTAGGGGAGGGGGAAGGGGTTGGTGGAGGGGGTAGGGTGGAAGGGGTGGATGGAAGGGAAGAAGGGGGTGGAGGGGAAGGGGTAGGGGGAGGTTGGAGGAGGGGGGTAGGGACGAATGGGGGTGGGGGTAAGTGGGGGGATGGTGGATGGGGGTAGGGGAGTGGGGGGCAGGTTGGGGAGGGGGAAGGTTGGAGGAGGGGGGAAGGTGCAGGGAGGGGGAGGTGGGGGTTGGTGGTAGGGGGTAGGGGAGGGGGAGGTTGGGGGAGGGGAGGGGGTAGAGGGAATGGGGGGGTGGAAGGGGGTAGGGAGGGGGAGGTTGGGGGAGGGGAGGGGGTAGAGGGAATGGGGGGTGGAAGGGGGTGGGGTTGGTGGAAGGGGGTAGGGGAGGGGGAGGGGGAGGGGAGGGGGTAGAGGGAATGGGAGGGTTGGTGGAAGGGGGGGGAGGGTTGAGGTTGGGGGAGGGGGAGGGAGGGGGTTGAGGGAATGGGGGGTGGAAGGGGTAGGGAGGGGGGAATGGGGTGGGGTTGGTGGAGGGGGGAAGGGGTTGGGGGCAAGTGGGGGGTTGGTGGATGGGGGTAGGGGAGGGGGAAGGGATTGGTGGAGGGGGTAGGGTGGAAGGGGTGGATGGAAGGGAAGAAGGGGGGTAGAATAGGGAGATGGGGGAAGGGGAAAGGGGGGATGGAGGGTAAGAATGAGGGAGAATAGGGAGATGGGAAAATGGGGAATGGGGGAAAGGTGGAGGGGAAAAATAGAGGGAGGGGGAGGAGTAGGGAGGTGGGGGAGGATAAGGGGTGAGACTAGGGAGATGGGGGGAATAGGGGGTGGGGGGAGGGAGCGAATAATCGACAGAGGGGGGGGGAGAGGGGGAGTGATCTTCAGGATTTTTTATTGAGAGGGGAGGGGGGTGAAGGGGGAGGGGAGGGGTGTTTCCTTTTCTCCTTTCTTCTAAATATTTGTGTTATTCTAATTTTTCAAAAGTTCTTTGAAATACTTTGTGTCTTTTTTTGTTTTGTTTTGTTTCTTAACTTCGTTTTTTCGTTTCTTTTATTTTCTACGTTTTTCTCGTTTTCTCGTATCTTTAAACCTTTCTTTCCGTAATTTTCTTTATCTTTCTCTATTTATCTTTTCTACTTGTTCTTTATCTTTCCGTGTTTTATCGCTTTCTTACCTTCGTGCGCTAATTTATTCATTAAGAATCTAAGTATTGCATTTATCGTTGTGGATCTTTTTTTTTTATTTTTTATGATGCGAATATTTTTACGTGTGAATTATATATATATATATATATATATATATATATATATATATATATATATATATATATATATATATATATATTTTTTTTTTTTTTCTTTTAGGACGATGATTATGAGGATTGTTATTACCTATCTATCTATTTGTCTGTCAGCTTATCTCATCTTATCTTTCTATCTATCTGTCTGTTTGCTTATCTCTTTTTATGTATGTATCTATCTGTCTAGCTATTTGTCTCTCTGTCTGTCTATCTGTCTGTCTATTTATCTCTCTTTATATTTGTCTACCTGCCACTCTATCTATCTATCTATATATCTACTAGCCTACATATCCATCTTTCCATTCGCTTCAGTTAATACAAGATTTACGTACAGTATCTATCTATCTATCTATATCTATCTATCTATCTATCTATCTATCTATCTATCTATCTATCTATCTATCTATCTATCTATCTATCTATATATCTATCTATCTAGCTAGCTCTCTCACTCTCTCTCTATATATATAGATCTATCTGTACACGAACATATCTATTTCGATGTTTTTTTTTTTTTTGGATGTGTCCTTCAACACACACACACACACACGCACACACACACACACACACACACACACACACACACACACACACACACACACACACACACACACACATATATATATATATATATATATATATATATATATATATATATATATATATATATATATATATATATAGATGGAATTTTTTTTTTACAAGTTCATGATATATGTTTATTCATCTGTACTTTTATTTTTTCTAAATATCAGTAAAAGAATAACGTTAATGTAGCACTATAAAATATAAGATAACAAACTAAAGGAACAAAAAAAAATGCGAAAAACAAAGAGAAAAAACGATAAAAAAACGAGAAAAATGAAAAAACGGGAAAAAACAAGGACAAAAAAAAAACGAAAAAAACAAAAAACGAATCGCATGGTACGAAGATTAATGACAATAATTACTTGCACCTTTTAAA
>NC_091582.1:24821368-24823868 GCF_042767895.1 Penaeus vannamei | reverse complement strand
ATGTGTATAAACTGTTTATGTTTAGATATAGATATTGTAGCTCTAAAAAATAAGAAATGTTTTCGTTAAACAAAACATTTTTTTTGTGTATTGTAGAATTATATTCTTGCGATAAGATAGTAATGATGATAATTGTTTTGATAATAAGGGTAGTGGTGGTGGTGGTGATTGTAAAGTGTTAATGAGAATAATAGAAAGAGAGAGAGAAAGAGAGATAGATAGACATATAGATAAATAGATAGATAGATAGATAGAGAGAGAGAGAGAGAGAGAGAGAGAGAGAGAGAGAGAGAGAGAGAGAGAGAGAGAGAGAGAGAGAGAGAGAGAGAGAGAGAGAGAGAGAGAGAGAGAGAGAGAGAGAGAAAGAAAGAAAGAGAAAGAACAAAAACAATAAAAGAAAAGAGAGATATAGATAGATAGATAGAGAGACAGGGAAACGAAAACAAACAAACAAACAAACAAAACAGGACCCCCCGACACAAAAAAACAAACATTAAAAAAACAACATAAAAACAACATGAAACAAAAGACAGGATGACAAACGGTTGCATAGCACTGTCTTGCGCGAGAAGAGACTGACAGGAGTGAGAAGAAGGAGACGGAGCCAGTCTGTGCAACGTCGCGAAGTCTCATTTTGGCGAGTCTTGCTTGGGTGGGTCACGTGGGGGTATGGGGTAGGGGGATGGGGTAGGGGTAGGGGTAGGGGGAGGAGGAGGGGGTACGGGGGGGAGGAGTAGGGGTAGGGTGAGGGGGAGGTGTAAAGGGGTAGGGGGATAGGGGGGAAGGGTAGGGGCAAGGGGGAGGAGTAGGGTGTAAGGGAGTAGGGGGAGAGGGGGAGGGGGAAGGGGGAAGGGAAGGAGGAGGGGTATGGGTGGAGGAGTAGGGGTAGAGTGAGGGGGGAGGTGTAAAGGGGTAGGGGTAGGGGGAGGAGGAGGGGTGAGGGGGTACGGGGGTGAGGGGGAGGGGGATAGGGGGAAGGTAGGGGCAAGGGGGAGGAGTAGGGTGTAAGGGGGTAGGGGGTAAGGGGGAGGGGGATAGGGGGAAGGTAGGGGCAAGGGGGAGGAGTAGGGTGTAAGGGGGTAGGGGGTAAGGGGGAGGGGGATAGGGGGAAGGTAGGGGCAAGGGGGAGGAGTAGGGTGTAAGGAGGTAGGGGGTAAGGGGGAGGGGGATAGGGGGAGGGGTAGGGGCAAGGGGGAGGAGTAGGGTGTAAGGGGGTAGGGGTTTGGGTGGGGGTAGGGGAGGGGGAGGAGGGAAGGTGGGAGAGAAAGGGTGAGGGAAAGGGGGGATGTGGGGGGTGGGGGTGTTGAGGGGGGAGAGTGTTGGGGCGGGGGGTAGGGGGATGTTGGAGTGAGGGAGGGAGGAAAGGTAATTGATAATGATAATAATAATGATAATAGTAATGGTGATAAAAATATTAATGATGATGATTATGATGATAATAATGATAATGAAAACAACAACAACATTGATATCGATAATGATAAGGATAATAGTGATAATAATAACAATAAAAAGTATTAATATTAGTAGTGATAATAGTAATGATAATGACGATGATAATAGTAATATGAATGATAATAATGACAATAATGAAAGAAAGAATAATTGTAATACTGATGATAGCGATTTTATGATAACAATAAATATAGATATGTTAATAATAATAGTAAATGTAATAACAATGATAATAAAGATAATTATGATAGTAAGTATAATAATAGGAATAATGATAATTGCACAAATGATAATAAAAATTATAGTAATAATGATAATAGTAATAATGTTAATGATAATGATATTAATGATGATAAAGATAATGATGTCAACAAAAATAATGATGATAATAAAAAAAAATATTGACGACAATAAGTAATGAGGCTAATGTTTGGAGCTGTTGTGTTAGCAATAGCAATTATAACGATGATAATGAAAATAATGATAATGATAAAAGCATTAATTACAAAAATGGAGATGATAATAATAATCATGACAATAATAATAACAATAACAATAATAAAGATAATGATAATAATGATAGTAACAAATATGATAAAAGTAATAGTATCCATGATAATAACACAATTATACTAATAATTAAGATAATTATAATTTTGATGATAATAATCATAATAATAATAATCAGAGTAACAACAACAACAATAATAATAAGATAATAATGATGATAATAATGATGATAATAATAATAACAATAGCGATTATAACAATAATGTCATTAATAATAAAAGTGATAATAATGATGATAATGATGATGATGATAATGATGATAATAATAATAATAATAATAATGATAATAATAATAACAAAAAAAATAATGATCATAATGATAAAACAAATAAAATAATGATGATAATAATAGTAATAGTAATAATGATTATGATATTTATAATAATAATAATAACAATTATAACAAATATGATAATATAAGAAAATAATAATAATAATGATAATGATAATAATAATGATAATAATGATAATAGTA
>NC_091582.1:24808868-24813868 GCF_042767895.1 Penaeus vannamei | reverse complement strand
AAAAGGAAGAAAAAGAAATAGTAGGAGTAATAGTAACAGTAATAATAGAAGTAATTGTAATAGTAGTAGTAGTAGTGTAGTTGTTGTTGTAGAAGTACAAGTAAAAGTAGAGGTAGTAGTAGTAGTAATAGTAGTAGTAGTTGTTGTAGTAGTAGTAGTAGTAATAGAAATAGTAGTAGTAGAAGTAGAAGTAGTAGTTGTAATTGTTGTAGTAGTAGTAGTAGTAGTAATAGTAATAATAGTAATAATAGTAATAGTAGTAATAGTAGTAGTATTAGAAGTAGTAGTAGTTGTAGTAGTAGTAATAGTAATAGTAGTAGTATTAGAAGTAGAAGCACTTTTATTTGTACTAGTAGTAGTAGTAATAGAAATAATATTAGTAGTAGAGGTAGAAAGATAGTAAAATCAGGATCCTTCCTCTGAGCCGCGGGCGGGCGAGCCCTTGGCAGCTGGTCCCGCACCAACGCGCCCACGAGCTGCTTCCCGGAGAGGCCGTGGGCGGCCTCCCCCTCGGAGGCGCCTGCTACTTACTGGTGAGGGCGCGGAGGGCCAGCTGGTGGTGGAGGAGGAGGTTCGGAGGCCAAGCCCCGGGCAGGCTCGCCGGGCTGATGGAGGCGGCGGAGGTGGAGGGCGGAGGCAGGGGCGGCCCCACCCCGCCCGTGTGGACTAAGAGGCTGGCCAGGGGCGGCGGCGTCTTGTGGGCGGCCTCCTCGAGGTGCTGGGCGAGGCGGGCGTCGCTGCGGCCGGGGGCGTCGTCGGGCTCCGAGTCGACGGTGATGTCGCCTTCGTCGGCGTCGCCGTCGTCGTCCTCCTCCAGGGGCTTGGCGGAGAGTCTGTCCTCGGCGGGCGAGAGCGGCTCCTCCGGCGACGTCTGTGGCGGGTGAAGGGCGTCGGCGGCCGTGTCCTTCGGCGCGTCCTTCGGCGGCGAGCTGGCGAGGATCGAGTCCACCGAGAAGGAGAAGCGCTTCCTGACGACGGCGCTGAAGGCGGAGTTGTGGCTCGGCCGGACGGTCTCGGTGGCGACCACGCCCGACATGGCGGCGGGAGGGACAGGCGGAGAGCGACGTCAGGTGCGAAGGGCGCGAGGGGGGGGGGGGGCGAATCTTCCGTCAATTACGGCGCGGATCAGCGAGCGTCGCCAATCGATCACCTCCGCCAATTCGGGTCCGACGCGGCACTCGGTCACCACCTCGCCATTTCCTCGGCCGGGACTCACTCACGCCGGAGGAATGCAGGGGCGACTCCGATGGCGGCGCAAGTGGCACTTAGCATTTCCCGAATATCAACATCCGCATGTAAATGGGCGCGAAGGGCGAGGCGGCGCGCGGGCGGATGCGACTGTTTACACAAGTTATCAATTCACCCGCTCAGTGGTAACTTACAGCCCGACTCTGCCACACGACTAACCTGAGAACCCCGCGCGCCGGGGAAGCCCCTCCCGCCCGACTCCGCCCCCGCCTCCCGCCTCGCCCAATCGCGCCGCGCGACACTAATAGTGGGCGGGGCCTCGAACACCCCGGCGACCAGTCAGCGTGAAGATTAGTAAACACTCGGCACGGGCCATTAGCTTTATGGCAAGATTTACAGTTCGGGTGCTTGTCGAGATGACGCGCGGGGGGAAGCGGACCCGAAACAATTGCCGGCGACAGAGGGACGCCGCGGCCATGGCGGGGCCCTTTCTGCGCTCAGCGTCGGGGAAGCAGTGGCGGTAATGAAATGGAAATCAACATCACCTCATCGGCCTTAATTGAGTAAGTGAGAGCTTGTCTAACTAGCGAGGGGAGGGTAAATATGGAAAAGGGGGAAGCGGAGGAGGAGGGGGGAGAGGGGGGAGGGGGAGGGGAGCCAATTGGCATTGTGGCACGGGATTATGCATATGTGATCGTGTTCTATTTACAAATTTGTTATGACAAGTTATACAACAGATACCATTATGTGTATGCGAGTTTGGATCTCGAGGAACCCATCGCCTCAAAAAACGGATGAATAAAACATGGCCATTTATTCTTGAATCATTGAGTTACGAACGCATTTCAAGTTTCCGTTTCTTGCTTAAATCAAGCCGGAGACATCAGCTCGCTCGCTCTCTCTTCGACAGAAAACGAAAATGGAATTAAATACAAAATACACGATTTGAAAACAAGAAAATAGATTAATTCAAATAAAAATAGTTATTTAAAAAAAGCATATCTTAAATTAATGACAAATCCTAAGCAATATTCATAATATTCTTAAAGTATTGTCGGATATTGGACGTTAAATATATTGATATATATTGAATGCAAACCTTCACGTAAAATATAAAACTTTACAGACACAAAAACACAAAAAAAGACTTCCACCTTCTTTCCAGATTTTTTTCTTATTCTTATTTCTCTTCCCTTTCTCTCTTTCTTTTCCTCTCTCATTTATCATCCATTCCTCTCCCTCTATTTCATTTCGCCTTATCCCTCTCATTCCCTTTCTTCTCAATTTCGTTTCCTCATTTATATTCCTCATCTCTTTTTTCTTATTTTGTTCTCCATCCTCTCTCTCTCTCTCTCTCTCTCTCTCTCTCTCTCTCTCTCTCTCTCTCTCTCTCTCTCTCTCTCTCTCTCTCTCTCTCTCTCTCTCTCTCTCTCTCTCTCTCTCTTTTCTCTCTTTCTCTCTCTCTCTCTCTCTCTCTCTCTCTCTCTCTCTCTCTCTCTCTCTCTCTCTTCTCTCTCTCTCTCTCTCTCTCTCTCTCTCTCTCTCTCCTCTCTCTCTCTCTCTCTCTCTCTCTCTCTCTCTCTCTCTCTCTCTCTCTCTTTTCTCTCTCTCTTTTCTCTCTCTCTCTTCTCTCTCTCTCTTCTCTCTCTCTCTCTCTCTCTCTCTCTCTCTCTCTCTCTCTCTCTCTCTCTCTCTCTCTCTCTCTCTCTCTCTCTCTCTCTCTCTCTCTCTCTCTCTCTCTATCTCTCTCTCTCTCTCTCCTCTCTTTCCTCTCTCTCTCTCGTCCTCTCTTCCTCTCTCTCTGCTGTTTCTCCCCCTCTCTCTTTCTCCCTCTCTCTCTCTCTCTCTCTCTCTCTCTCTCTCTCTCTTTCTTCTCTATTCTTTTTCTCACTTAACCTCCTTCCTCTCTCTTTCCCCCTCCCTCTCTCATCACCTTTCTTCTTCTCCCCTCCCTCATCACCTCCCCCCTACCTTCCTTCTCTCTCTCCCATTCCGCCCTCCCCTTCCTTCCACTCCCTTCCCCTCCCTCCCTCCTTCCCCCTACACCCTAGACCGCTCACCCCCCCACACACACACCGTATCACCCAGCCAAATATTGTAACCATAAGGGCCTTTTCACCCTCCCCTTTCTCTCCCTCCTCGACCCCCATCCCTCCTCCTTTTCTTTTCCTCCTCTTGCTCATTTACTCCCTTTCCCCCTTCTCTCCCTCCTCCACCCCCTTTCTCTTTCTCCCCATTTCCCTCTCTCTTCTCCACCACTACCTCTCCCTCCACCTTTCTCTTTTTCCTCCTTCTATTCCCTCCCTATCTCAACCCTCCTCCTCCCTCCCTTTCTTTCCTTCCTCTCAACCCTCCCTCTTCTCCAACACTATCTCTTCCTCTTCTCCCTCTCTCAACCCTCCCTCTTTTCCCTTCCCCTTTCCCTCCTTCTTTCCCACCTTCTTCTCTCCCTCCTTCCTCTAAACCCTCCCTCCTTTTCCTCCCTTCTCACCCCTCCTTTCCCTTCCCTCCTCTCCCCCTCTCCCTCCCTCTTTCCCTCTTCTCCCTCCTCTAAACCCTCCCTCCTTTTCCTCCATCTCCCCCTCTCCCTCCCTCTTTTCCCTCAATCTCCCCCTTCCTTTCCCTTCCTCCTCTCCCCCTCTCCCTCCTCTCCCCCTTCTCCCTCCCTCCTTTCCTCCTTCTCACCCCTCCTTTCCCTTCCTCCTCTCCCCCTCTCCCTCCCTCTTTTCCTCTTCTCCCTCCTCTAAACCCTCCCTTCCTTTTCCTCCATCTCCCCCTCTCCCTCCCTCTTTTCCCTCCATCTCCCCCTTCCTTTCCCTTCCTCCTCTCCCCCCTCTCCCTCCTCTCCCCTTCTCCCTCCCTCTTTCCATCCATCTCACCCCTCCTTTCCCTACCTCCTCTCCGCCTCTCCCTCCCTCTTTTCCCTCCTTTCCCCCCTTCTCCCTCCTCTCCCCCCTTCTCCCTCCCTCATTCTTTTCCCTCCCTCTTTTCCCTCCCTCTCACCCCTCCTTTCTCTCCCTCCCTCTTTTCCCTCCCCTCCCCCCTTCTCCCCCTTAACCATGTGTAACCAAACAGGACATAATGTTGGGGAGTCGGTATATTTACTGTCTCTCTATAGACATAAGTGGTCTTTCACCCGAAGTTATGGCAATTTGAATAGCTTTTCTATGGAGGTGGGGAAGGGTGGGGGTGGGGGGGAGAGGGGGTATGGGGAGAGAGGGGTAGGTAGAGGGGGGTTGTATGGGGAGAGAGGGGTAGGTGGGAGGGGGGTGGCGGGAAGGTTTGGGTATGTGGTGGACAGGGGGTAGGGTGTTGGTGGGGAGAGAGGGGTAGGTAGAGGGGGGGTGGGGGAAGGTTTGGGTATGTGGTGGACAGGGGGATAGGGGTGTTGGAGAGGAGAGAGGGGTAGGGAGAGGGGTATGAGGTGGGCATGGGGGTGTAGGGGTGTTGAGGGGGAGGGGGGGTGAGGGCGGTTCCAGTGAAAATTACTTAATGACTGTGGCTTCGGCAGAGAGAGGGGATTTGGTATTGAAATGAGGCTATACTGGATGGGTATTTGTGGGGCGATGATATTATACTCTCTCTCTCTCTTTCGTTTTCTCTCTCTCGTTTTCTCTTTCTGTTTTGTATTTCTTTCTCACTTTCTCTGTTTTTTTTCCCTTTCTGTTTCCTTTTTTCTCTCTGTTTCTGTCTCTCTCTCTCTCTCTCTCTCTCTCTCTCTCCTCTCTCTCTCTCTCTCTCTCTCTCTCTCTCTCTCTCTCTCTCTCTCTCTTCCTCCCTCCCTCCCTCTCCCTCACTCTCCTCCTTTCTCC
>NC_091582.1:24798868-24801368 GCF_042767895.1 Penaeus vannamei | reverse complement strand
AAACAGACAAAATCAAGTAAAACAAACAAACAAACAAACAAACAAAATAAAACCTTTTAACCCTTTTACTCAGAACCCAACAACATGTCTTGAAGCAAACACATTTTCCTCGAAGATGTAAATTAGTATAGTTTACCTTGAGTCTTCCATTACCGTCTCGTAAGCAGAGGCTGTTCTGTGTCTCAAATCCTTGTGTTTTGTTGCTCTGTGTTATGTTTATGCAGTTATATGTTGATTATTAGATTCATTTTTAAATAAGTCTTTGTCTGTATCTTTATATTTATCTATATTTTTATCATCCTTATCATCTTCATCTATATCTTCATTTTCATTATCATTATCATCATTGTTATCTTTATCATCACTATCATCTTCATTTTCATCTTCATCATCATCATCTTCATCATCATTATAATCCTCATCTTCATCATCAACATAATCCTCATCTTCATCATCATCATCTTCATCATTATTATTATCCTCATCATCATCATCAATATCTTCCTCCTCATCGTCATCATTTTCATCTTTATCATCTTCATCATTATAATCCTCATCTTCATCATCATCATCACCATCACCTCCTCCTCCTCAAAATCATCATCATCATTATCTTCCTCCTCCTCCTCCTCCTTCTCATCTTCACATTCATTTTCACCCTCACCCTCATCCCTACCATTCTCATGATCATCATAACTCCATCTTCCTCTTCCTTTTTACATCACTAAGTCATGTCAAAAAAACATTTAAAGTTCACCAATGATTATCTATATAAAATGACTTGTCAATTTTGAATTATATCTTATTTATTCATTTATTCATTTTTGTAAAGAGAAGTGTCTTATTTTTTTCTGGAAGTACATGAAATGCATTTTCCTGAATCTACGAAAATAAAAAATCACATTCAGATATAATGATAATCATGATAATGATAATGATTAAAATGATAATGATGATAATGATTATAATGATAATGATAATGATTATAATGATAATGATAATGATTATAATGATAATGATGATAATGATTATAATGATAATGATAATGATTATAATGATAATGATGATAATGATTATAATGATAATGATAATGATTATAATGATAATCATGATAATGATTATAATGATAATGATGATAATGATTATAATGATAATGATAATGATTATAATGATAATGATGATAATGATTATAATGATAATGATAATGATTATAATGATAATGAAGATAATAACAATTATAATGATGATAGTGATGATAATGATAATAGTAATAAAAATACTACTGCTACTACTACAAATGATAATAATGATGACAATGACAATAAAGATAATACAGTGAATTAGATAAATGAACATGTAACATACATACACAAAATAAATAGATCCTCCTCATTCTTTTTCTCCTCCTTGTCCTCACCTCTCTCTCTCTCTCTCTCTCTCTCTCTCTCTCTCTCTCTCTCTCTCTCTCTCTCTCTCTCTCTCTCTCTCTCTCTCTCTCTCTCTCTCTCTAAAAAAAAAAAAAAAAAAAAAAACTTGATCTAAAACTGACCTCTTCAGTAAAAGTAAAAAAATATATATATACATTTTTCCTTTTCTTCACAGACACGACTTCCCTGAGCTCGTTCACTCAGTTGGCAACACTGAAGTGCTAAATACAGTGTTTATGGCGATGCTGCTGCTGATAGTAGATCAAAGGTTACTATTGCTACTACTATTAAGGCTACACCTGCTATTATTGCTACAAATAGAAATGTTACTTTATTAGTTGTCAGTAATGCTATTATTACTATCTCTGTTGCAAGGGTTGTTGTTATTGATGTTATTGATACTAATGTTGCTCTACAGATGCTGCCGTTTGTGTTTTTTTTAGAAGCATGGTTTGTGTGTGTTTTATGATTATTGTTTTGTGTATATTTGTCTATGGGTGTATGGCTTGTTGCTTGATTTTTCTTGTTCTCTGTCTGTCTCTGTCTCTCTTTCTCTCTCTCTCTTTATTCTCTCTCTCTCTCTCTCTCTCTCTCTCTCTCTCTCTCTCTCTCTCTCTCTCTCTCTCTCTCTCTCTCTCTCTCTCTCTCTATCTATCTATCTTGATTCTCATCTATCTCTCCCTCCTCGCCTCCTCTCTCTCATCCATACCCCTCTCTTCTTTCTTTCTCCCTCCCCACCCCTTCCCTTTCCTCTCCTCTATCCCTTCCTCTCCTCCCTCTCCCTCCTCCTAGTCCTAGTCCTTCTCCTCCTGCTCCTCCCTCCTCCCTCCCTTTTCCCTCCCTCCCTAATCCCGTCTATCACTTCATCCCTCCTGCCTTTTCCTCCCTCTCCCTCTCTCCTCTCCCTCTCTATTCCTCCTCCCTCCCTCCCCTTCTCTTCCCTCCTCCTCCTCCGCCTCCTCCCCCTACTCCTCCTCCTCATTCATATCACGTACGGAGCTGCCTCACGAAGTCTAAGGTTGACCAGGATTTCATGCACTAGCTCCTCACTCCTCCTCCTCCTTCTCTTCCTT
>NC_091582.1:24776368-24778868 GCF_042767895.1 Penaeus vannamei | reverse complement strand
CATAATTATCATCATTATCAATATTACCATTATTATCACCACTATTACCATTATTATCATCATTGTTGTTATTACAACAATCATTCAGATTATTGTCACCATTATTATCATTACTGAAATTATTATTGTTATTGTTACTACTTTCTTCATCAAGATTAACTCCGTAATTCCTACGATTTTTAAGAAATTCAGTAATAAGGAAGAAAATAGAGAATTAGATCGCACTTGTAAGAATTTAAAAACGCAATATGCATAATAAATACAATTTGCACATAAAACAGTGGGTCTACATGCGACTTAACAAGGTGTAGAAACCTTTATATATCAAGCTTATTAATTTTATCAGTCAGAGAGATATGAATATAAGTTAGTATTATCAACTGGTAATTATAAATGTTTCCGATCGAGCTCATCTGATAAAACCTTAGGAATTAATGAATGCATGAATGTAATTAGATGGATAACGAGCGCATAACTAATGAATCGATAAAATTTAATGAAAACGCATTTAAGGGTAGACTTGTTTACATTTTTCTGGGAATTATTATAATTATTTTTTTCTTGCTATTTCTGGATTATCATATACATCGTGTTTTTTTTTTTGCAAGTAATGGTAGAATGTTCTTTGCTGTTGTTGTTGTTGTTGTTGTTGTTGTTGCATTTCTCATACATTCATAATATTTTTTTAGTTGTACACTATATATATACACACACTACGTTATATTAGTATTCTAGTTATACGTAAAACTTACAGTATATTTTGTTCCATGGTTTATTATCAACAACGGACATGTTGTATATAAACTGCAATTATCGTAATTATAACCTTTTTAGCGTTATGAAATAAATATCTTTATTGTTTACCTCATGTTGTTTACCAAAGAGTCTTTGTTTTTGGTAGCGTCGGTTAGTTTGTTTGTTCGTCGGTTAGCAAGATAACCCCCAAAAAAGTTACAACCAGATTTTTATTGATTTTTATTTTTATTTTTTATTTTTCATTTATAAGATAACCCCCAAAAAGTTACAAACAGATTTTTATTGATTTTTCTTTTTCTTTTTTTCTTTTTTATTTATTTATTTATTTTCATTTTTTTTTTACCATAGGCGTGTCTTAGTTCAATCCAGATGCTATTAAATTTTGGTGGTGATCCGGATTCAGGATAAAAAAAAAAAAAAAAAAAAAAAAAAATATATATATATATATATATATATATATATATATATATATATATATATATATATATATATAATAATAATAATAATAATAATAATAATAATAATAATAATAATAATAATAATAATAATAACGAGATGAGGAAACACGGGCGTCACCAATCAGTGCAATTCTTCAAGTGTGAATATTGTTATTGCATCAATGACCCTATTGCCATGGCGGAGGTATGCGCACTTCTGATTATTATTGTGATATTTCTGTCCTCTACTATTTTTTTTTTCTAATCTACTTTTTATATATAAAAAAAATCGATTAGATTCCCCTGTATGAATTTGATAACAAAGATAATGACAGTAATAACGATAATTATAATTCCTCTTATTACTGAAATCGTTAATATCATCATTTTCTTTATTACTACTCATATCATTTTCATAATCATTATCATCACACTCACTGCTAATATTGTCATTTATTGGGTTATAATTACCCTAATTTGGTCACTATTGATGATCTAAAAAAATATTTGTAATTGCCTAAATCACGAAGAATATTTAATTATTAATTTTTTTCTTATGATAAGCATTGTCTTTCTTATCACTTTTTACGATTATTACTGTTATTATTATCAGGATTGTTATTATCATCATTATCATTGTTACTGTTATTTTCATTATCTCCACTATCATCATTTTCACAATTATGGTTATCGTTATTATTATTATTATTAATGTTGTCGTTGCTGTTATAATCCCCATTATTATTATTATCATTATTATTACTATTATTATTATTATTATTATTATTATCATTATTATTATTATTATCATTATCATTATCATTATCATTATCATTATCATTATCATTATCATTATCATTATCATTATCATTATCATTATCATTATCATTATTATTATTATTATTATTATTATTATTATTATTATTATTATTATTATAATTATTATTATTATCATTATTATTATTATCATTATCATTGTTGTTGTTGTTGTTATTATTATTATTGTCGTTATTATCATTATTATCGTTATTATCATTATTATCATTATTGTCGTTATTATCATTATTATCGTTATTATCATCATTATTATTAATAATAATATTATCATCACTATTATCATTATCAGTATTATAATTAACAGTAGTAGCAGCAGTAGTAGTGCTCTTACTATTATCATCATTCATCCATTTCTTTATTATCTTTTACTTTTGCATTTCATTTATCTATTAATTTATCAACTTATCTCCTAATTATCCTATTTGTGCAAATTCAGTTTCTCTGCCATAATGCATTTCTGAAATTCTCTT
>NC_091582.1:24746368-24751368 GCF_042767895.1 Penaeus vannamei | reverse complement strand
TGGTGGCGGGGTGGTGGATGAGGTTGGGGAGAGGGTGGTGGGTGAGTGGAAGGGGGTGGTGGTGGGGTGGTGGATGAGGGGTGGGGAATACAGTTGGTGGGTGAGTGGAAGAGGGTGGTGGCGGGGTGGTGGATGAGGGTGGGAATACAGTTGGTGGGTGAGGTGGAAGAGGGTGGTGGCGGGGTGGTGGATGAGTGGAAGAGGGTGGGAATACAGTTGGTGGGTGAGTGGAAGAGGGTGGTGGCGGGGTGGTGGATGAGTGGAAGAGGGTGGGAATACAGTTGGTGGGTGAGTGGAAGAGGGTGGTGGCGGGGTGGTGGATGAGGGTGGGAATACAGTTGGTGGGTGAGTGGAAGAGGGTGGTAGTGGGGTGGTGGATGAGTGGATGAGGTTGGGAATACAGGTGGTGGGTGAGTGGAAGGGGGTGGTGGAAGTGGAAGGGGGTGGTGGTGGGGTGGTGGATGAGGTTGGGGAGAGGGTGGTGGGTGAGTGGAAGAGGGTGGTGGTGGGGTGGTGGATGAGGGTGGGAATACAGGTGGTGGGTGAGTGGAAGAGGGTGGAGGCGGGGTGGTGGATGAGTGGATGAGGTTGGGAATACAGTTGGTGGGTGAGTGGAAGAGGGTGGTGGCGGGGTGGTGGATGAGGTTGGGGAGAGGGTGGTGGGTGAGTGGAAGGGGGTGGTGGTGGGGTGGTGGGTGAGTGGAAGAGGGTGGTGGATGAGTGGATGAGGTTGGGAATACAGTTGGTGGGTGAGTGGAAGAGGGTGGTGGTGGGGGTGGTGGATGAGGTTGGGGAGAGGGTGGTGGGTGAGTGGAAGAGGGTGGTGGCGGGGTGGTGGATGAGGTTGGGGAGAGGGTGGTGGGTGAGTGGAAGGGGGTGGTGGTGGGGTGGTGGATGAGGTGGGGAATACAGTTGGTGGGTGAGTGGAAGAGGGTGGTGGCGGGGTGGTGGATGAGGGTGGGAATACAGTTGGTGGGTGAGTGGAAGAGAGTGGTGGCGGGGTGGTGGATGAGTGGAAGAGGGGTGGAATACAGTTGGTGGGTGAGTGGAAGAGGGTGGTGGCGGGGTGGTGGATGAGTTGGGAAGAGGGTGGGAATACAGTTGGTGGGTGAGTGGAAGAGGGTGGTGGCGGGGTGGTGGATGAGGGTGGGAATACAGTTGGTGGGTGAGTGGAAGAGGGTGGTGGAGGGGTGGTGGATGAGGTGGGGAATACAGTTGGTGGGTGAGTGGAAGAGGGTGGTGGCGGGGTGGTGGATGAGTGGAAGAGGGTGGGAATACAGTTGGTGGGTGAGTGGAAGAGGGTGGTGGCGGGGTGGTGGATGAGTGGAAGAGGGTGGGGAATACAGTTGGTGGGTGAGTGGAAGAGGGTGGTGGCGGGGTGGTGGATGAGTGGAAGAGGGTGGGAATACAGTTGGTGGGTGAGTGGAAGAGGGTGGTGGCGGGGTGGTGGATGAGTGGAAGAGGGTGGGAATACAGTTGGTGGGTGAGTGGAAGAGGGTGGTAGCGGGGTGGTGGATGAGGGTGGGAATACAGTTGGTGGGTGAGTGGAAGAGGGTGGTGGCGGGGTGGTGGATGAGGGTGGGAATACAGTTGGTGGGTGAGTGGAAGAGGGTGGTGGCGGGGTGGTGGATGAGGGTGGGAATACAGTTGGTGGGTGAGTGGAAGAGGGTGGTGGCGGGGTGGTGGATGAGTGGAAGAGGGTGGGAATACAGTTGGTGGGTGAGTGGAAGAGGGTGGTGGGGGGTGGGGGATGAGGTTGGGAATACAGGTGGTGGGTGAGTGGAAGGGGGTGGTGGTGGGGTGGTGGGTGAGTGGAAGGGGGTGGTGGTGGGGTGGATGAGGTTGGGGAGAGGGTGGTGGGTGAGTGGAAGAGGGTGGTGGCGGGGTGGTGGATGAGTGGAAGAGGGTGGGAATACAGTTGGTGGGTGAGTGGAAGAGGGTGGTGGCGGGGTGGTGGGTGAGTGGAAGAGGGTGGTGGCGGGGTGGTGGATGAGGGTGGGAATACAGTTGGTGGGTGAGTGGAAGAGGGTGGTGGCGGGGTGGTGGATGAGGTTGGGAATACAGTTGGTGGGTGAGTGGAAGAGGGCGGTGGCGGGGTGGTGGATGAGGTTGGGGAGAGGGTGGTGGGTGAGAGGAAGAGGATAGTGAGGGGTAACGGGTGGATGAGTGGATGAGGTTGAGGAGACGTTGGTGACTGAGTGGAAGTGGGTGGCGGTGGGGTGGTGGAAGAGTGGATGAGGGTGGGTGTGTGGGGGTGGAGGTGGATGAGTGGAAGAGGTAATGGAAATGAAAGAGACCGTGCTGGTGGAGGTAGAGGTGGTGGGGGAGGTGGATGAGTGAAAAATATGGCGGTGGAGGTGGAGATTGTGGAGGTGGTGGAGGTTGAGGGGGTGACTTAGGCAAAGGTGGAGGTGGGTGTAGACAGGGGAAGGAGGGGAAGAAGAGAAAGGAAGGGGAGATGGAGAAGGAAGAAGAGAAGGTAGATGACGGCTATGAAAGGGAAGAGGAGGAGGAGAAGGAGAAAAAAGAGGAGGAAGAGAAGAAATAGGAGGAGGAGGAGGAAGAAGACAATGGGGAGGAGAAAGAGAAGGACAAGGAGAGGAAGGATGAAGAGGAGGAGGACGACTCTGAGGGAGAAAGGGGGAGAAGGAGGAGGAAAAAGAATGGAAAAAGTGATAAGAGAAGGAGAAAGAGGGGGAAGAGTAGGAAGAAGAAAAGGGAGAGTAGGAGGAGAAGGAGAAGGAGGAAGAGGAAGAGGAAGAGGAAGAGGTGGAAGAGGGAGATTAGGAAGAAGAGAAGGAGAAAGAAAATGAAGAAGAGGAAGAGTAAGAAGAAGAAGAGGAAGAGTAGGAAGAAAAAGAAGAGGAAGAGCAGGAAAAAGAAGAAGAGGAAGAGGAGAAGGAAGAACAGTTAAAAGACGAAGAGGAAGAGAATAATAAAAAAGAAGAGAAGGAAAAAAGGGAAAAAGAGGAAGAAGAAAAGGAGGAGGAGGAAGAGGAATAGAAGGAGAAAGAAGAAGAAGAGGAGGAGGAAAAAGAAGAAGAGGAGGAAGAAAGGGAAAAAAGAGGAAGAGGAATAGAAGGAGGAAGAAGAGGAAGAGAAGGAGGAAAAAGAGGAAGAAGAAGAGGAATAGAAGGAGGAAGAAGAGGAAGAGAAGTAAGAAAAAGAGGAAGAAGAAGAGGAATAGAAGGAGGAAGAAGAGGAAGAGAAGGAGGGAAAAGAGGAAGAGGCGATACGCGTGGGAATCAAGGGTGTGCACAGTTAATTAACATTTTGAAACACACTTCCATCAATTAAAAAACCGGTCGGGGGGAAAACATGCTATTCCACACAATTTCACATATTCAGATGTATCTTTTTTTTTCTTTCAAATTATATTGCGCAAAAATGAATTATTTTTTGTTCTTCTATCGTATATTTTACTCTCTTGTTTTGTTATTATTGGTATGGTGATTGATTTTATTGTCATTGACATTGATATTTTATTATTATTATTATTATTATTATTATTATTATTATTATTATTATTATTATCATTATTCCTATCATAATTATTTCTCGTATTCTTATTATTCTTATCATCATTATTTTTCCCATTATCAACTTTATCATCATTATTATCCTCATTATTTTTATCATCATTATCATTTTATATAATCATTATTATTATCATCATTTTCGTCGTCATCATTATCATTATAATTGTTGTTATTAGCATTTTATCGTTATCAGTGTTATTAACGTTATCAATTTCCTTCTCATTCTCATCATAACTATCATTATCTTCATCATTCTTATCACCACAACATCACTCTGAGTGCGGAACCCCGATATAGCGAACCCCCAAAACAGCGGCACAACACACACATCTGTGATAGTGACTTCTGTATAGTGACTTCAGTGTGGTGACCTCTCAACACCTCTCACAACAGAACCATAAAAGGTCAGCCTACTTTTTGACCTAGCTTGACCTCGTCTTGCGGAGTCGGTTCCTTATATCGGGGGTGGGGAAGGTAGGGGGAGGGGAGGGGAGGGGAGGGAGGGATGTGCAATGACATTAAGAGAAATGATGATTAGAAATAAGGAATAAAGATGGATATATTAGAAATAAGGAATAAAGATGGAAATATTAGAAATAAGGAATAAAGATGGAAATATTAGAAATAAGGAATAAAGATGGAAATATTAGAAAGATAACGAAAGGAATAGTAAAATAATAATAATAATAACGAATAGAATAATGTTATAATAATAAATATATCTAAACATATCTTTTTCAGTGTTGTCGATTTGAAATTTCGATTATTTTAATATCAATAATCTTTTTTTTTAATAATCTTTTTATTAATAATCCATAATTTCAATACCCTGATTGTCCCAAACACAATTTTATATACTAAAAAGAAATACAAGAATTAATAAATCTTAACAAACAATACTACCATTACAAAGACGATTAACAACATCAGTAACATATTCTTTATCTAATAATTGGTTATTAAGGCAAAATATATCATCAATTTGATATATGATTTTATACGAGTATACCCACTTCCGGTGATATGGACCAGTATATATATATAAGAGAAAAAAATGCAAAATATCGTATGCATTTTTCGCGAAATTTCTTGATGAATATAATGAATATACTTGATTTTGATCTAATGATGGGAACTGTTAAATATATTACTGTTTTTTTTTTTTTTTCTATTGCTTTTGAATGTATTAACACACAGAGACGTGTTCATGGATACATACATACGCACTCACACGCATATGTACGTATCATTATTGTTATTATTATAATCACTATCATTTTTACTGCCATTATTACTATTGTTATTATCATTACTGTTATTATTACTATCATTATTATTATTATTATTATTATTATTATTATTATTATTATTATTATTATTATTATTATTATTATTATCATTATTATTATTATTATTATTATTATTATTATTATTATTATTATTATTATCATCATCATCATC
>NC_091582.1:24731368-24733868 GCF_042767895.1 Penaeus vannamei | reverse complement strand
AACTAATGACTGACAACGTGGAGGGTGACAGCGAGGTTCTGATAACAACAGGAAGGCTGACAACGTGGGTCTGACAACAAAGGAGAGGCTGACAACGTGGGGTTCTAATGACCTATTGGCTGACAACGTGGGGTTCTGATCCTTTAATGGCTGACAACGTGGATCTGACCACAACGCGGAGGCTGACAACATGAGTCTGACAGCAACGGGGAGGCTGACAACGTGGGGCTCTGATGACTTAATAACTTACAACGTGATAGCTGACATCGAAGGTCTGACAACAAAGGCAAGGCTAACAACATGGAACTGAAAACAACGGGTGACGCTGACATAGGGCTCTGATAACTTCATGGCTGACATCGTAGGGTTTTGACGACTTAATGGCTGACAGCGGGGGTCTAACAACATAGTCGAGGCTGACAGCGTGGTGTATGGAAACGGGAACTGACAACATCGATACTTACTGAGCGTGTCTGACAACAATGAGGAGGCTGACAACGTGGGGGTCTGATAACTTAATATCTAACAACGGAGATCTGACAACATTCTACCGGCTGACAACGTGGGATTCAGCCAACGTGTTCTAATAAACTGGGACATTGTAATATATTTAATTCGATCTGACAACACTAATCTGACAAACCGGGATCTACTTTAGTGTCTGCCAACAAGGGTCACTCGGGGACTAATATCCCTCTGACAACACGGGGTCTAACAATACAGGTCTGACAACGTGGTCAAATGTGGACTGACAACACGGGGTCAAATAGGATCTGACAAAGTAGTCAAATGTTGGTTGACAACACGGGGTCAAATGGGGTCTGACAACACGAGGTCTAACAATACGGGTCTGACAACGTGGTCAAATGGTGGCTGACAACATATACACTGACATTCTACCTGTCTCTGGATAACATGTTCTGTGACAACCTGAGAAAGAGAGAGAGAGAGAGAGAGAGAGAGAGAGAGAGAGAGAGAGAGAGAGAGAGAGAGAGAGAGAGAGAGAGAGAGAGAGAGAGAGAGAGAGAGAGACAGACAGACAGACAGAAAACTTCTTTAAAATCATTTTAGAATCCCCTTAAACTATAATAATCCCAAATATTCTCAAATCTGCTCCTATAGGCCTACTCAAGCGATTCAAAAGTCAAAATTCCTGACCTAACAAAATTCCATTCACAAATTTGGAACAGTCTATCAAAACCAGAAATTGATATGGTTTTGAATGAGAGAAAGAGAGAGAGAGAGAGAGAGAGAGAGAGCGAGAGAGAGAGAGAGAGAGAGAGAGAGAGAGAGAGAGAGAGAGAGAGAGAGAGAGAGAGAGAGAGAGAGAGAGAGAGAGAGAGAGAGAGAGAGAGAGAGAGAGAGAGAGAGAGAGAGAGAGAGAGAGAGAGAGAGAGAGAGAGAGAGAGAGAGAGAGAGAGAGAGAGAGAGAGACAGACAGACAGACAGAACTTCTTTAAAATCATTTTAGAATCCCCTTAAACTATAACAATCCCAAATATTCTCAAATTTGCTTCTATAGGCCTACTCAAGCGATTCAAAAGTCAAAATTCCTGACCTAACAAAATTCCATTCACAAATTTGGAACAGTCTATCAAAACCAGAAATTGATATGGTTTTGAATGAGAGAGAGAGAGAGAGAGAGAGAGAGAGAGAGAGAGAGAGCGAGAGAGAGAGAGAGAGAGAGAGAGAGAGAGAGAGAGAGAGAGAGAGAGAGAGAGAGAGAGAGAGAGAGAGAGAGAGAGAGAGAGAGAGAGAGAGAGAGAGAGAGAGAGAGAGAGAGAGAGAGAGAGAGAGAGAGAGAGAGAGAGAGAGAGAGAGAGAGAGAGAGAGAGACAGACAGACAGACAGAAAACTTCTTTAAAATCATTTTAGAATCCCCTTAAACTATAATAATCCCAAATATTCTCAAATCTGCTCCTATAGGCCTACTCAAGCGATTCAAAAGTCAAAATTCCTGACCTAACAAAATTCCATTCACAAATTTGGAACAGTCTATCAAAACCAGAAATTGATATGGTTTTGAATGAGAGAGAGAGAGAGAGAGAGAGAGAGAGAGAGAGAGAGAGAGAGAGAGAGAGAGAGAGAGAGAGAGAGAGAGAGAGAGAGAGAGAGAGAGAGAGAGAGAGAGAGAGAGAGAGAGAGAGAGAGAGAGAGAGAGAGAGAGAGAGAGAGAGAGAGAGAGAGAGAGAGAGAGAGAGAGAGAGAGAGAGAGAGAGAGAGAGAGAGAGAGAGAGAGAGAGAGAGAGAGAGAGAGAGAGAGAGAGAGAGAGAGAGAGAGAGAGAGAGAGAGAGAGAGAGAGAGAGAGAGAGAGAGAGAGAGAGAGAGAGAGAGAGACAGACAGACAGACAGACAGACAGACAGACAGAGAAAGAGAGGGGGGGGGGGAGAGGAGATGGGTAGGGAAAAAGGAAAAAGGGAGAGCGAGAGCGAGAGAGAGAGAGAGAGAGAGAGAGAGAGAGAGAGAGAGAGAGAGAGAGAGAGAGAGAGAGAGAGAGA
>NC_091582.1:24713868-24726368 GCF_042767895.1 Penaeus vannamei | reverse complement strand
ATATATCTATATATGTATGTATATAATGTATATGTATATATATGTATACATATATATATATATATATATATATATATATATATATATATATATATATATATATATATATATATGTTTTTTTTTTCTAATGTTGCATCGAGGCTAAATAAATGTACAAAAATGTAGATTTTAATGAAAATAAGGATGATAACAAGTGTATACTCAGTATATTTGAGTTTTTGCTAGATTTACACCTCGAGGACAGATTCCGGTACTGGTGTATCCTTAATGCAAGACCCACTAATGAAAGGTAATTTGAAGCAAGTGTTGTAAGTTCGGACAGACATACTTTTGGGGCTCCAAGTGGCGGCCATTGACGAGGCGAAGCGAACCACTTCCAACTCTCGCCCCGTTTCGTCAGGTCGACCGTTCACTTCCTTTTGGCGAAGACTTTTTTGCGAACGGCTTGCTCTTGTGGCGCTTTCTCGTCGAAATTTTTGGAGAAATTTAAAAAAATGGATGAGGCGGCGGTTTTCAGATACTGGCGCTGATGAAAAACCGGATTTTTTTCTCGTTAATAGGCCTTAGAAATGATAACTTTACAAATTGAAGAGATGGAACTAAGAAGATTATCTTCGGAAATATACGCTATGTGTTGTATGTATTTCTCATGAATTACAGTTCATCTTTATGAAGATATAACATGAACAGTCACGTCAAATATATCTTTTGATTTGGAAGAATGTTGTTTCCGTCAAAACATCCACCAAAGACTGTGGTATTGATATTATTTCTATTACTATTCCTCTCGATTTTGAAAAGAAAGAATATGTACAACGTCTGACTCCATAGTCTCTCCTTTTCCTTCCCTTCTCTCTCTCCCTCTCCCTCGCTTTCTCCCTCTCTCGCTTTCTCCCTCCCTCTCTCTCTCTCTCTCTTTCTCTCTCCTAAACATGATTAGTGTGTGTGTGTGTGTGTGTGTGTGTGCATAAATATACCTACATAAATATATGCATACATGTATGTATATTTTTTTCTGTCGTATTTTTTTGCTTATTACTCCATTTCAGCTTTTGGGTTTTATCCCTGCTCGTTCAGATTACTTTCTGTATATCATTTTGGTGAGTTTGTTCTCCATATCGCACCTGTTGTCACCTTATTCCTTATGAAAATAATGTCTGATGTATATCATAAACATATCATCAAATATTTTAACATATTTCTCTAATAGACTGTTCTTAACGATCTGTTTCCATCAAAGTTGATATATGCTACATCATTTATAACCTTTGCCTATAAAATTTTAGTTCTGGATATTCTTGTCAATTCGCAAGGTAGTTGTTGGGTACAAATCATAGAAATATGTTTAAAAACTCTTTTTTTATTCAAATAACGAAGATCTTTTCATATAAACGTACAAGAAACATCATATATGTAAAGCAAAAGTCAGACGAAGACGACGAGAAGGAGGAACGTCTTGTAAAACTACCCAAGACGTCGGGGCATCTTCGAGGAGTCCGACGAGGAAGCGAAGGCCGTCTTAGCGCACTGGGCATCACGGGGACCCGACTCTGGGGCATCTGAGGAGTCCGTGGGGAGAGATCTCGACAGGAAGTCTGCAGAAGAGGAGAAAACGTCATAAGTCGGCTGTTCAGGAGGAATCGAGGGGATGTATTTGAAAGTAAGATTATGGATGAAGTTATTTCGGAATTGGGTGGAAGGTCAATAGAGGTCAACTTACCGTGTGCGGAGGGATGCTTTCACTGGGCGAGGCGACTAAGGGCGCCGACTAGGAGGCTGAGGCTCAGGAGACGGGGTCGAGACTCAGGCGATCACCTGAAGAAGGGAGTCATGGGCTGCTGGAGGTGCAGCGAGGGCAGCGGGCCGCCCATGGGGAGCAGGCCGCCGTAGGCAGGGTACACAGGGCGGGTGAGGCGCTCGATCTCGGCCTCCTTGAGGCGCTTGTCCTTGGCGCGGCGGTTCTGGAACCAGATCTTGACCTGCGTCTCCGTCAGGCTGAGCGAGGCGGAGAACTCGGCGCGCTCGGCGATGCTCAGGTACTGCTTCTCGCGGAACTTCTTCTCGAGGCTCATCAGCTGCTCCGAGGAGAAGGGCGTGCGCGGCTTGCGGTTGGCCTTGTGGCGCCGCAGGACGGGTCCGGGCAGCTTGGGCAGGTCGCGGTGGCCCTCCGTCGGCGACACGCTGCCGAAGGACAGGTAGGGGTGGGCGTGGTGGTGCGAGACGACGGCGTGGGCGGGGGGCGCCCAGTGGTGCTGCAGGCGGGGGTAGAAGGGCACGTCGGGGCTGAGGGAGCGCTCGGAGTCGTGGCTGACGCCCGAGCTGTCGCTGGAGACGCTGCAGGAGGAGTTGGGGCGCGGGGGCGTGGCGGGCTCGCTCAGGCCCAGGATGGCGTCGATCCCGAAGGACAACTTTGGCTTATTGACGGACGTGTTTTCCATTTTTGTTTTTGTTCAAAGCACAAGCACTGGTGGAGGAGGACTCACAGTCGAAAATGTTCTGCCTTTCGAGTCGTCTTCTGGGGCTTATATACGCCGCGACCTCAGGTCAGGGGGCGGGGCGAAGCGAGCGTCGGCCAATCACGGCCCGACTTTGGACCAATTAGAAGAGGAGAAGCTGCTCCCATACGTGCGGTTGCCAACGACCCTATTTCTAAACCCGGTAAATGATCCAGATATCTTTCAAACCCAAAAGAAAAACGAAAAATAACTTACATAATCTAAAAGGAGAATAAATCACAATACATAAAAAGAATAAATAAGAACAGACACTTGATTTAGAACAATACAATTCATCAAAACCTAATCAAAGGAAGGTCATCAGGCAACACCCGTAGTTCATATCTGTCCTTAATTTACTTACTGTCTGAGCGCAGGAATGTACAACTCAAATTACTGTACAACGACAAAAGATGTACTTAATTAATTTACACCATATATTCAAAATAAATAATATTCTAAGACAAAGACTTGAATTTGATCATAACATTCTTCCAAAATCGATCTTTTTCATATGAAAATTTAAGAAGACAAAACCAAAATGAAGAAATGTATGAAAAATAAAATATAAAAACCCGAGACACAAACAACTGGGTAATTACAATACGTCTGTCACCTAATGAGCCTTGGTTGACCTGATGTGACCTTGTCTCAGAAAAGGTCAATACACACAATTCGGTTCGCTTTGGGTTTTATGACCTCTGACCCTTTTTTCGTCTTTGTTATAGTTCCTTTCAATTCTTTTTTTAGGGGGAATATCGAAGACTTTATTAATGGAGGCGTTTCTATGGAGGAAAAAGCTTAATTAGAATAAGAAGGTGAAGGTAGTTTAATATTGAGATGAAATAAATAGGTCATTATTATTATGTTTTTGAATGTATTTTCATTGTAACATCTTAAATTTTGTATTTTATTAGATTTAGACTTTTAGATTTATTTAAATTATTTATCGCCGTGTGGATTTTTAACTTACTGTTTTTTCTATGGGGAAAAAATGATTAGTAAAAGAAGTTGAAGGTAGTTTAATATTGAGATGAAATAGATAGGTCATTATCATTATGCTTTTGAATGTATTTTCATTGTAACATCTTAAAAAAAATGTAGTTTATTAGATTCAGATTTTTAAAAAAGTTATGTATCTGCTGAGCGTAGATTTTTAATTCACAGTTGTTTCTATGGAGGAAAAAAATGATTAGTATAAGTTGTAGTTTAATATTGGGTTGAAAAATAGGTCATTATCATTGTTATACTTCTGAATGTATTTTCATTGTAACATCTTAGAATTTTGTAGTTTATTAGATTTAAACTTTTAATTTTTTTTTTATTATTTATAGCTGGGCGTGGGTTTTTAACTTACTGGCGTTTCTATGGAGGAAAAGTTTAATTAGTAAAAGAAGTTGTAGGTAGTTTAATATTGAGATGAAATAGATAGGTCATTATCATTATGCGTTTGTTTAATTAGTAAAAGAAGTTGAAGGTAGTTTAGTGTTGGGTTGAAATCGATAGGTTATTATGATTATTATACTTCTGAATATATTTTCACTGTAACATATCAATCTTTTGTAGTTTATTAGGTTTAGACATTTAGATATTATTAAAGTTATGTATAGCTGAGCGTGGATATTTAATTTACTTTATCTAGATATTGTCACGTTTAGTTACATTCAACTGAATCAGTCTCACGTCATTAAGAAATAATGAACATATGTTGAACATTCTATTCTTTAATATTCTTTAAAAGAAATGTATATATGAATAAATTTCGGTAACCATAAAGAACATCGAAAGATAACAAACAATTCAAACAAAAAATAATTTAGAAAAAATATATAATATATTCTTGCAAATACTTTCAAAGTTGTTATTATTTTATATACTTTCTTGTGCGTATAGATATAAACATCTTTTCTTATTTGCGATTAATATTTCATCATTAACATTATCTTTTTTATCGACATTTACATATCGTTCGTGACAGCACCTTATCATTATTATCATTGTTATGATAATGTCATTCCTATTGTTTTTAGATAATGATAATGATGAAAATCATAATAGTAACAATGATAGTGATAATAGTAAAACTGATAATAATGTTAGTAATAACGATGAAAATAGTTATAATGATAATGATAATAGTAATAATAGTAATTGTTATTATTACTATTATTATTGGTATTGTTATCATTATCATCATTATCATTATTTTTAATATCATTATTATCAATATTACCATTATCATCATCATTATTGTTATTACTGTTTCCACTATTATTACTATTATCATTTTTTTGTCATTATTGTTATTGTTATTATTATTATTATTATTATTATTATAATTATCATTGTTATAATTATCATTGTTATAATTATCATTGTTATAATTATCATTGTTATAATTATCATTGTTATAATTATCATTGTTATAATTATCATTGTTATAATTATCATTGTTATAATTATCATTGTTATAATTATCATTGTTATAATTATCATTGTTATAATTATCATTGTTATAATTATCATTGTTATAATTATCATTGTTATAATTATCATTGTTATAATTATCATTGTTATAATTATCATTGTTATAATTATCATTGTTATAATTATCATTGTTATAATTATCATTGTTATAATTATCATTGTTATAATTATCATTGTTATTATCACTATCATTGTTATTATCACTATCATTGTTATTATCACTATTTGTTATTATCACTATCATTGTTATTATCACTATCATTGTTATTATCACTATCATTGTTATTATCACTATCATTGTTATTATCACTATCATTGTTATTATCACTATCATTGTTATTATGATTTTCTATATTATTATTAACATTATCATTACTATTACCACTACTATCATCATGATTATCATTATCGCCACCATCATCACTATCATCATCATCTTTATCAATCATTACCATTTATCATCACCGTCATTAACAACCACTACTCTCATTATCACTTCACTTCAACAGCCACAGAAAGAAAGAAAATATGCGATATATTTTAGTATATGACATGACCTCCTCCCTGGATGCTGTGTCATCTCCGATATCTGACCTCCATTGGTTTTCATTATGTATGTGGAATGTGTGTGGATGTGGATGTTTGTGAGTGATTTAGGGATTTTGTGGGTGTATGTTTGGTATTTTTTGTTATGTATTGTGTTATTTTGGTGTTATGTATTTTGTTGTATATTTTGTTGTTATATACTTTGTTGTTATATACTTTGTTGTTATATATTTTGTGTTATATATTTTGTGTTATATTGCTGTTCTTCTTCTCATTCTCTTTCTCTTTCGCTCTCTCTCTCTATCTCCTTCTCCTTCTTTCTCCTTCTCCTTCTCCTCCTTCTCTCCTTCTTTCTCGTTCTCCTCCCCCCTCTCTTTCTCATTCTCCTCCTTCTCTCTCCTCTCCTCTCTCTCTTTCTCCTCCCCCTTCTACTTCTTTCTCCTTCTCCTTCTCCTTCTCCTCCTTCTCTCCCTCTTTCTCGTTCTCCTCCTCTCTCTCTCTCTCTTTCTCCTTCCCCTTCTCCTTCTCCTTCTCCTTCTCCTAGATTCCAACGGATCCTTTTCCTCAACCATTTCCCTCCCCGAAGATTCCCGAGAATGGGAATTTCGGAATTTCGGAATTTCGGAATTTCGGAATTTCGGAATTTCGGAATTTCGAGAAGAATGCACAAAGACCCGTTTAATCGGAGACGCCTCTACAGACAGACAGGCAGACAGATGGCTTCCTTGTCACTCAAAATTCCTCTTTGGTCATATGACGTCACGATTCGTTGGCACTTCCGGTTATGGCAGACTTCCGGTGCTAATGAAGGGCGGGGGGGTGGAGGCGAAAATCGGTACGTTTTTTTTGAAAGGGGGGAGGGGGGACGAGGGGAGGGGGAAGGGAGGTGTATCATTGACCTA
Organism: Penaeus vannamei; assembly: GCF_042767895.1. Taxonomy (NCBI): domain Eukaryota; kingdom Metazoa; phylum Arthropoda; class Malacostraca; order Decapoda; family Penaeidae; genus Penaeus; species Penaeus vannamei. The sequence goes on along the minus strand of NC_091582.1, from coordinate 24,719,938 downwards.
GCTTTCAGTTCGAGAGCAAGAGGGGGGGGGGTAAGAGGAGGGGGCTGGGTCAAATTGTTAAGGGTCAGATTTGATTTTTCGGGACAGGGGGAGGGGGGCGGTGGGGAGGGGGTGGATTGGATAGTAGTATGGTATGGGGGCATTTGGGGTTGGGTCTCTCTCTCTGTTTCTGTCTGTGTCTTTCCCTCTCTCTCTGTTTCTGTCTGTGTCTCTCCTTCTCTCTCTCTCACTCTCTCTCTTTCTCTCTCTCTCTCTCTCTCTCTCTCTCTCTCTCTCTCTCTCTCTCTCTCTCTCTCTCTCTCTCTCTCTCTCTCTCTCTCTCTCTCTCTATCTATCTATCTATCTATCTATCTGCGTGTGTATGTGTGTGAGTTTCTGTCTCTCTATTAAATTCCAAATTACTCTATCTCGTATACCACACACTCCACCACATTCACTGACCCAACCAAAAGCTATTTCCACATCACCCCCTTCCCCCTCTTCCACGCCCTCTGCCCCCCCCTCCTCTCTGACCGCCCCTTCTGTCTTTGCACCCCCCCCCCTTCGTCATTTTCTTCCCCTCCCCCTCACCCCTTCCTTACCCCCCCCCCCACTCTCCTCCATGCTCCTGGGAGGTCGTTGAAGGTGTCATGTCAGGAGTATAGGAATATCTGTCTATTTTCATCTATTTATAAAAGTCACGTGTTCGTTTTGTGAATTTGTGATATATATTTTATTTCATGTCCCATATGAATGCTGATTACTTTCTGATTGGTCAGGTGTAGGCCTATTTAGATAATCCAAAAATCATAATTGTAATGAATTTTCTAAAATCATCTTTTCTCTTATTGCAATTAGCAAGATTCTATATTTAGATCTATAACACTGTTTTTTATTAGATATCGTTGTATTTTCAACATCTATCCACAAGATAAATTAGATATATGACTGATTTTTTCCATTAGTTATCATTGTATTTTCTACATCAATCCACGAGAAAAAAGAATTTTGATTCTGCCTATGAATAAATTACTTTTATATCATAAGTTCCCAAGAAAATAATTTTGAGAAGGATATATATTCATGTCAAAAATACAACCAAAATAAAGATTTAAAATGTCCAATCAAACATATGCGCATAGTAAGGATGATGAACATGATAAGGATAATTGATAACAATAAAAATGACAGATAATGATAATGATGACATAATCTCCAATGGACACCAGTAATTCTATTCATGATAATTTCCCTTTAATTTCCGTTATTTTCGTCATATTGAAATTTCCTTTAAATAATTTGACTTCTAGTTCTATAAAGTAATATGCTTCATCATATTACAATTTCCCATTAGATAATTTCACTTCCGGTTTTGGAAAATAATATATTTCGTCATATTAAGATTTCTTTTAAAATAATTTTACTTCCGGTTTTATGAAAATTATATATTTCAACATACCAAATTCTCCATTAAATAATTTTACTTCAGATCTAAAAAAAAATCATATTTAGGCTTCGATTTCCGACATTTTCGACATTCTTATCCTTATTTCATATATTTTTTTCCTTCATTCCTCTTGTTCTCTTTTTTCTATTTTCTTTCTCCATCCTTTTAGTTCTCACTTCTTCCCCTATTTTCCTCCCTCCTTCTTCTAGTTCCCATTTTTTCTTTTAAATTCCTCTCCCCTTTACTCCCCCCTCCCCCCCCCCCTCTTCTCTTCTCATCACATCAATTTAAATCTTTCCTTCCGATCTAAATAAAAAAGAATCTAAGTTCTAATTTTCCCTATTTTCATCCCATTAAAATTTCCCTTTAGATAATATTCTTACTTCCGGTTTCAAAACATTATATTGGTTCCGGTTTTACTCGTTGAATTTGTTGAGTAGGTGTGAAGTGACCTGATTTGACCTTTGGGTAGTGGGAGGTGACCTTTTAACAGCTGATGTATTGGTGACCGTCCATGTGCCTTCCCTGCCTAATGCTTAGTAATTGTTTAAAGAGATTTATTTCCTTAAATCTATGTATGTTAAAGTAAATTAATTATACCTTTATGGAAATTCGTTTAAACATTTCAAAGATGTTCAGTAATTGTTAAAAGAGATTGATTTCCTTAAATTTATGCATCTTGATATTAATAAAGTATACCTTTATGGAAATTCGTCTAAATATTTCAAAGATTTACTTGTGCCTTTTTGAAAGATTGTCTAAAGAAATGTCTAAGTATCTTTTTTTTAAATTCTCTTGTGTGATTTCTGTGCCTTTATATTCATTTATCTTTTTATTGTGTTGATTAAATACATCAATGGTAAATTAATCTCTCTTATTATAGTAATATTGTTAATAATGATCACTTTTGAATCCTTTAATATCTGATTATATTGTTGTGTATCACATCTATTCAATGTACAAGTCAAATGAAAAAATAATGTTCAGTATAGACAACGTAATTATTATTTAAAAAAATATTAACCACATAAATAATATCATCATCAATATCATAATAATTAGCATCATTATTCTAATGACTACCAGGATTATAATCATTTTAATTTTCAGTAGCATTATAATCATCATCATTTTAATTTTTATCAGCATTATAATCATCATCATTTTAATTTTTATCAGCATTATAATCATCATCATTTTAATTTTTATCAGCATTATGATTGTCATCATTTTAATATTCATTAGCATCACACCTATCACCATCAATAATGCATTGATTTATTAATTTATTAATTCGAATATAATAATTCACTCCTCCCTTCTAGAACACACTATATTGCCCTTCCCCCCTCCGCTACCCTCCCTTCTACCCCTCCCCTATACCCCTACCCCCTAACCTTCCCACCATATCACCCCCCCTTCACACACCCAGATGTCTGACCCCCTCCCCCTTCCCCTCCCTCCCTCCTAGTCGTGCAAGCAGCTGTTTTGCATGACATCAGCTGTCAGTCATGAGAGGGGAGAAGAGGTGTTAAAAGTGATGTCACGCTGTCCATAAATATGTGAAAAGACAGTTTTGGGAGGACCGGAAGTGCTACTGTGAGGGGAGGGGGGGGGGCGAAGGAGGACGAGAGGGGGGGGCGGAAGAATAAGGAAGGGGTTGAATTTAGAAAAACAAAAATGAGAACTAGAAGAAGAAGAAGGAAATTAGTGAAAAGGGGGATCTAGAAGAATGGAGATATAGAATAGAAAGAAAGGAGAGAGGAAAATAGGGGGAAAATAAGAACTAGAAGCATGGAGAACACTAATATCCATTCCTTTCTAATACAAAACTAGTATTTATTTTTTTTAACACTAATATACATTCTTCTCTGGCACTAACACTAATACAATACTAACAATATTATCCTTAGTATTATCATTACCATTATTATCATTATCGTTATTAACTTTGTTATTAGAATAATTCTTGTTATTGTTATCAATTTCCTTTTCGTTATCAGCATAGTTATTAATTTCCTTTTCGTTATCAACATTGTTATTATCATCACTGTTATTAACAATATTATCATCATTATCATTATTAACGATTTTATCATCATTATTATCAATATTTTCATAATCATCATAATTTCGTTATTAGTTGTTTTTTAAGTTCCTTCTTTTTTCTATTCGTTATTATTCTTTATCTGCATCGATAGCATCCGTAACGAAGACCCCGAGATAAGCAGATGTTGTTGATGCTGTGACCGGATGAGAGAATTAAGAGCATCACGTGACCTAAGTTTTCCGGAATGACCTTAGCTGGGGGAGGGGGAAGGAGGGGTGGGGGGAGGGGAAAGAGGGGTGGAGGGGAGGGGGGAAGGAGGGGTGGGGGTAGGGGTAGGGGGAGGAGGGAGGGAGAGGGGAAGGGGTAGGGGGCAGGGGGAGTGTTAAAGAGGGGGGGTAGGGGAGGGGGAGGGAGGGAGAGGGGAAGGGTAAGGGGGGTGAAGTATTTTCGGTCGGTGAGGAATTTCATGGTTGGGGGTTGGTGGATTTTGGGGGAGGGAGGAGGAGGTGGGGGTGGGGGCGTTTGTATGTTTGTGTGTTGGTGTCGTTGTGTTTATCTCTATCTCTCTCTCTCTCTCTCTCTCTCTCTCTCTCTCTCTCTCTCTCTCTCTCTCTCTCTCTCTCTCTCTCTCTCTCTCTCTCTCTCTCTATATATATATATATATATATATATATATATATATATATATATATATATATATATATATATATATATATATATATATATATATATATATGAGTGTGAGTGTGTGTGTGTGTGTGTGTGTGTGTGTGTGTGTGTCTGTGTGTGTGTGTGTGTGTGTGTGTGTGTTTGTGTGTGTGTGTGTGTGTGTGTGTGTGTGTTTGTGTGTGTGTGTGTGTGTGTGTGTGTGTGTGTGTGTGTGTGTGTGAGTGTGTGTGTATTTACATATACTAGTTTCTCCATTTTCCCCCAACAAAATATAATGAATCCATTACCCACATCAGGTGACTTCATGCTTCCCCTTTCTATCAACTCATACCAACGACTCCTCCCCCCCCCTTCTCCTCCTCCTCCTCCTCCTCCTCCTCCTCCTTACCAACCCCTGCTCTCCTGCCCTCCCCTCTCCTCCCCTCCCCTCCTCTCCTCACTATCCTCCTCTTTCACGTGGCTCTGTTAGTCCCCCTCCCCCCCACTCCCCCTCCTCCTCCCCCTCTCCTCGCCACTTAGTGTATCTGCTTCACCCCTTTATTCTACCCTTTCCCTACTCTCCCTTTATCCTTCTCTCCTTTTTCTTTTTCTTGACTCATTTCGTCTTTATTTCTCCTTCTTTTCCTCTTCCACTTTATCTTTTTCCTACACTTCGTTCTCTTCTTTCATTATCTCCCTTTTCTTCCCCTCTCCTTCACTCATCCACATTATCCTCTCCTCTATTCCTTTTCCTCTCCCCTTTCTTCTCCTTATTTCTTCCCCTTCCTACAAACCCTTTGAATTCCAACTCACCGTCAATCCCCTAATTTCTTCCATCCATCTCCACCTATCCATCTTCTCCTATCCCCCCTTCCCCCTCTTCCCTCCCTCTCTCCTTCCCCTTAACAACTCCCTCTCTTTCCTATTCCTCTTTCTTTTCCCTTTCACCCTCCCCTCCCTAACCTCTTGCGCTTCATCCCTTCACTCTCTCTCTCTCTCTCTCTCTCTCTCTCTCTCTCTCTCTCTCTCTCTCTCTCTCTCTCTCTCTCTTTCCTCTCTCTCTCTCTCTCTCTCTCTCTCTCTTCTCTCTCTCTCTCTCTCTCTCTCTCTCTCTCTCTCTCTCTCTCTCTCTCTCTCTCTCTCTCTGCTTGCTCTCAGTTCCTCTCCTTCCTCCCAAATCCTTTCCCCTCCCCCCCCTTTCTCGTCCTTCTTCCTCCCAATTAATCCCCCTCCCTCCCTTTCTCTCCCAACCCTCCTCTTTCTCCCCCAAACCCTCTCCTTCCCTTCTCTCATCCTACCCTGAATTTCCTCCCCTCCTCCCTATCCTTCCCAACAACCTTCCCACCTCCCTACCAGTCCCCACTTCCCACCCACCCCTACCCTTTCCCTTACTTCCTCCTCCCTTCCCCTTTCCATCACCATACCACTTCCCTCCCCCCTCCTCTCTACCCTTCCCAACAACCTTCCAACTCCCTTACCCTCCCCCCCCCTCCCTTCCTCCCTCTCTCCCTTCCCACCCTCCCTTTCTCACCATCCCCCCTTACCCTTCTCCCCTCCCTTCCCACCCTCCCCCTTACCCTTCCCTTCCCCCTCCACCCCACCCTGCCCTCCCTCCCTCCCTTTCTCACCCTCTGAGTCCCGTCCTGTCCATCTGCAGCCATCGGAGAGAATACCCCGGTGTCAGCCTGTCGACGGGTGGGCGGGATTAACCTGTCTTGACCTCGATTGTGACACAGACGATCGGAGGGGGGGGGGGTGGAAGGATGGAGGTTAGGGGGGGTCAGGATGGGGTAGGGGTGGTAGGAGGGGGTAGGGGGATGGGGTAGGGGGGAGAAGGGAGTGGGGAAAGGGTGGAAGGAGGGGCGAGAGGCAGGGGTTAGGGAGGGGGTTGGGGGTAGGAGGGAGGGAGGAGTAGGGGGAAGGGGGTAAGGTAAAGAGTGGGGATA
>NC_091582.1:24666368-24698868 GCF_042767895.1 Penaeus vannamei | reverse complement strand
GGAAGGAAGAAGTTCCTTTCTACCTTTCCATGCTTTCTTCCTCTATTTTCCCTTTCTCTTTCTCTCCCTCACTCCCCTCCTCTTCGCACTGAAGAAGAGGTTAAAGTAAGTGTGACAAGAATTGTTGTTTTGAAGACGAGGGATTAGGATCAGAGGGGATTTTAAAGACTTAATTGCCTCTCTCACTCAGATGTGATTGTTTGTCTCTCTGGTTGTGTCGGTTAGTTAGTCTCTGTCTGTCTGTCTGTCTGTCTCTCTCTCTCTCTCTCTCTTAATCTCTATCTATCTATCTGCCTTGCTTAAACACGGTTTGGCCCTGACTGACAAGGTCTCCGGTCCCTTGCAATTCCTTGAATCCTCAGCGAAATCGATCCTTCTAATTGACCTCGTGGTGACCTCGCCGCAACCTCGATGCCCTTGATGTCTCCGCCCAGTCATTAATCCAATCATTCCTGCACCCGAATCAAGATCCCACGTCCTCCTAATCCTAATCCTCCAGCGCGGACCTTTGCTCTGTCGCCGTTCGGTCACTAATCCACGGATAAGCGAGGATTTATGTTAAAAAGTCAAATGTCGGAGTTCGCGACATGTTTGAGACACGTCAAGCTCCTTCTGGGACTCCAAATGAACCTCTTCGGAGTCCTCGGGAGATGATCCCGAGAAGACCTTTTGCTCAGTCGCCGCTCTCTCGCTAATCTACGGATCAAAGATGGCATGTTGATCGAGTCAGCCGTCACTTTGAGTCCGAGACATGTTTGAGACACGTCATGCGCCGTCGACCCGGAGGCAGATCCAGAATTTAATGGACTTGCTGGAACCTACTGCAGTTCCTTAGGTTCCTTGAAGGCGCACGGAGGCCGAGAGCAAGGTCTGCGGAAGCAAGGTCTCGTCAGGAGTTGCAGACCTTGGCCGCGAAAGCCACTTCCTCCGCCTCGGCCGGTTCGTCCGCGTGCATTTCTCCTCCTCTTTAGTTTTTTCTTCCCTTATTATCGGTTTATTCCTCTCCCTTTCGTCCCGGTGATCATCGACGCCACGGCGGGGGAGGGGTGCCCCGCCCCCTTCCCTCCCCCTCTCTCTCTCTTTCCTATCATACGCTATTCCTTTCTTATATCCTTACCCTCCCTCTCCCTCCATTATCCTCCTCTCTCCCACCTTCCCTCCCTTCACCTCTCCCTCCTTCCCTCCCTCTCTTCACCTCTCCCTCCCTCCATCTCTCCATCCTCTGCAAACTGAATGGTGCATGAAAGACCAAGGGAGAAGGGGAAGGGGGGAGGTGAGGTGGGTATGTGTATGTGAGGAAGAGGATAATGCAATTAAGTGTGACATGGAGTGTTGTCTTGGAGACGGGGATTAGGATCAGGGGGATTCCTATGATTTAATTGCGTCTCACTCAGAAATGAATCTCTCTCTTTTCTTTTTTTCTCTCTGTCTCTCTCATTTATCTGTCTCTATCTCTCCCCCCTTTTTCCTCTGCATCTATCTATCAATCTATCCATCTTGGAAAAAGCCTGCATTATTTTACCAACACTCCCTGAAACTTCAGCGAAATCGATCCTTCTAATTGACCTCCTGATGACCTCGACGCCAACCCCGATGCCCTTGATGTCTCCGCCCAGTCATTAATCCAATCATTCCTTCGCCTAAATCAGGATCCCACGTCCTTCTAATCCTAATCTTCGGGAGATGATCCAGCGCTGACCTTTGCTCAGTTGTTGCTCGGTCACTAATCCTCGGATCAGTGAGGATACATGTTGGAAAAAGTCAAATGTCACTCGGGAGTTGGAGACGTCAAGCTCCTTCTGGAACTGCAAAAGAACCTCTTAAAAGGAACCTCATCAGAGTCCTTGAGAGATGATCCTGAGAAGACCTTTTGCTCAGTCGCCGCTCGCTCGCTAATCCACGGATCATTAAGGATATACGTTGATCAAGTCAGTTGTCGCTCTGGCGTCAGAGACATGTTTAAGACACGTTCAAGAAGCATCCTCCGCTATCAACTCCGGGGCAAGTCCGGACCAGGAACCGGAAGTGAAGCTCCTTCGGCCGAAGGACCTGCTGGCGCCTGGAGGCTGGAGTCCGGCCGTCGCTCTCGCCGCACGGAGGCCGAGAGCAAGGTCTGCGGAAGCAAGGTCTCGTCAGGACTTTATAGACCTTGGCTGCGATTCGTCCGCGTGCATTTCTCCTCTTTGGTTTCTTCTTCCCTCATTATCGGTTTATTCCCATCCCTTTCGTTTCGGTGATCATCGAAGGCCACAGTTTTGACCCGGAGACTGAGGGAGGGGGAGGGGGAGGCCAGTGCCCCTCCCCCTGAGGGACTCAGGGGTCCCCAAGGGCCGCATTAGGAGCCCGAGAGCCTTCCCTGACTGGCTGCGGCAATCAGGGTCTAGCTGTCATGTCTCTCTCTCTCTTTCTCTGTTCCTCCGAAAGTCACTTCCCTCTCCCTTCGTTTTTGAGTCTTCTGTTTAGCTGTGATCCCCTCCCCCCTTCGTTGATCCACCCCCATCCCCTCGAGGCCCGCTGCTCCTCCCCTCGGAGGGACTCAGGGGTCCCCAAGGGCCGCGTTAGGAGCCTTCCCTGATTGGCTGCGGCGATCAGGGGCTGATGGGACTGTTATGGTAGTCCAAGGAAAGCGCTTATGGTGGAAAGACAAAAGCAAAAACGGTAAAAATCATGGCACCCGCTAGGAACGTAATTTCCTTCTATTCCTTCTCAGAAACGTTACAGACTGAGCAGGAGCAAGTAATTCACCCGGCAGCCACCAACATCATCGTCAGTTCATCTCGATCCCTTTCGTTCCGGTGATCATCGACTGGGGGACTCGAAAACCAAAACCTCCGGGGAGGGCGGGGGAGTGCGCCGCCCCCCGCCCCTCCTCCTCCTCCTTTTCCCTACCCCTGTTCCCTGTTCCTTTCTGTCTGCCTGTATTATTGTCTGTCTGTCTGGCTCCAAATAATTCTTCATTGCAAATACATCAATCTCAATAGAAATGTAAATAGAAAAGATCCTCACCTCCTTAACACACATAAATGATAGAAAAATAAAGTTTTTGTCAACTTCCCTCATCGGCTGCGGCGATCAGGGGCTGATAGCAGTGTTATGGTAGACCAGGGAAAGAGTTTATGGTGGGGAGACAAGATTGAATTGCTTCCTTCCCTTTCTCCCTCATTATCATTAGTAATAGTGATGTAATTATAACGATGAATGATACTAAAAACATTAAAGACAAAAGCCAAACCGATACAAATCATGGCACCCACAAGGAACATAATTTCCTCTCGATTCCTTCTCAAAACATCTCCAGGCTGAGAACGAGCAATGAATTCATCCACCAGCACCATTGTGGTAACAAATCTTAACTATCGCTGGAATTACCCTTGTTAGCAAACCATTCATTGTTAAATGGTTGTTACTGGATCGTTAAGATAGTCTCGGCGATCTGTGAGACACGACGTGAGTGCTTCCTCACTCCTTGACCGCTGCTCGCACTACCCGGTCAGGCTGGCATGCTGCCTCTCAACGTGTCTCCTTTTAGGCCACTTCAGGTGTGTATTACTAGTTTTCGGCGGGAGTGTTTTTCACTGATATGTCTGATTCCTTTAGTTTCTTTAGTGTATTGTTTAAGAATGTATTTTTTTTTTCATCTTTGCAGTGTCTTACGTTTTGTTTTATGTCTACTAAAGCCTACAATATGACCAGATGTGTTTTTCTACCCACACCAATCATTATCTCTCCATCTCGATCGCTTTCGTTCCGGTGATCATCGACTGTAGCAGCTTTGGGCCAAAACCTCGGTGGGGGAGGGGGTGCGTCGCCCCCTTTCCTCCACCCCTCCTCTTCCTTACCCCTGTTCCTTTAACCTTCCTTTCTGTCTGTCTGCCTCCTAATAATTCCTCATCATCAATACCTCAACGTAAAAGTCCCATTAGAAAAAAGGTGAATAAACAAATAGATCCTCGCCTCCTGCAACGCATAAAGAAACATAAAAGGTGTTTATCAACCTCCCTTATGACGCCCTGTCTTGCCTCCTTCCCCGCCTCTCGCTTTTAACCGCAGAACTCCTCAGCTTTTGGCCGATATCCCCAATCCAAAGAAATGGAAGCGACCCTGCCAGTCCAAGGGAGTCGAGTGTCGTCAGTTTTGGCCGGTGGATGCAGTTATTTATGTAGCACTCTATCATGGGAGGCGTGGTCTCCCTCCCCCCATCTCTCTCTCTCTCTCTCTCTCTCTCTCTCTCTCTCTCTCTCTGTCTCTCTCTCTCTCTCTCTCTCTCTCTCTCTCTCTCTCTCTCTCTCCTGCCCCCTTCCCTTCCTCTCTCCTTTTCTAGGAGGAAGGAAGAAGTTCCTTTCTACCTTTCCATGCTTTCTTCCTCTATTTTTACCTTTTCTTTCTCTCCATCACTCCCCTCCTCTTCGCACTGAAGAAGAGGTTAAAGCAAGTGTGACAAGAATTGTTGTTTTGAAGACGGGGGATTAGGATCAGGGGGGATTTTCAAGACTTAATTGCCTCTCACTCAGATGTGATTGTTTGTCTCTCTGGTTGTGTCAGTTAGTCTCGGTTTGTCTCTGTTTTTCTCTCTCTCTCTCACTCTCTCTCTCTCTTAATCTCTATCCATCTGTCTTGCTTAAACACGGTTTCGCCCTGACTGACAAGGTCTCCGGTCCCTTGCAATTCCCTGAACCCTTAGCGAAATCGATCCTTCTAATTGACCTCGTGATGACCTCGCCGCCAACTACGATGCCCTTGATGTCTCCGCCCAGTCTTTAATCCAATCATTCCTGCACCCGAATCAGGATCCCACGTCCTCCTAATCCTAATGCTCCAGCGCGGACCTTTGCTCTGTCGCCGTTCGGTCACTAATCCACGGATCAGCGAGGATTTATGTTAAAAAAGTCAAATGTCACTCGGCAATTCAAGACTTGTTTGAGACACGTCAAGCGCCGTCAGCGCTGGCATCGAGGCTTCTCCTGGGACTGCAAATGAACCTCCTCAAAGGAATCTCATCGGAGCCCTTGGGAGATGATCCTGAGAAAACCTTTTGCTCAGTCGCCGCTCGCTCGCTAATCCAAGGATCAAGTTGATCGAGTCAGCTGTCACTCTGGGCCCGAGACATGTTTGGGACACGTCATGCGCCGTCGACTCGGAGTCAGATCCCCTTCGTGAACCGCAAATGAACCTCCGGAATTTAATGGACTTGCTGGAACCTACTGTAGTTCCTTGGGTTCCTTGAAGGCGCACGGAGGCCGAGAGCAAGGTCTGCGGAAACAAGGTCTCGTCAGGAGTTACAGACTTTGGCCGCAAGAGCCGCTCCCTCCGCCTCGGCCGATTCGTCCACGTGCATTTCTCCTCTTTAGTTTTTTCTTCCCTCATTATCGGTTTATTCCTATCCCTTTCGTCTCGGTGATCATCGACGCCACGGCGGGGGAGGGGTGCCCCGCCCCCTTCCCTCCCCCTCTCTCTCTCTTTCCTATCATACGCAATTCCTTTCTTACATCCTTACCCTCCCCTCCCTCCATTATCCTCCTTTCTCCCACCTTCCCTCTCTTCACCTCTCCCTCTCTCCTCTGCATACTAAAAGGTACATGGAAGACCAAGGGAGAAGGGGAAGGGGGGAGGTGAGGTGGGTATGTGTGTATGTGAGGAAGAGGTTAATGCAATTAAGTGTGACATGGAGTGTTGTCTTGGATCAGGGGGATGCCTATGATTTAATTGCGTCTCACTCAGAAATGAATCTCTCTCTCTCTCTCTCTCTCTCTCTCTCTCTCTCTCTCTCTCTCTCTCTCTCTCATCTATCTCTGTCTCTATACCCCCCTCCTTTTACTCTGCATTTATAAATCAATCTATCCATCTTGGATAACTTAACCCGACATTCCCTGAATCCCCAGTGAAATCGATCCTTCTAATTGACCTCCTGACGTCCTCGCCACCAACTCCGCTGCCCTTGATGTCTCCGCCCAGTCATTAATCCAATCAATCCTTCACTGATATCAGGATCCCACGTCCTCCTAATCCTGATCCTCGGGAGATGATCCAGCGCTGACCTTTGCTCAGTCGCCGCTCGGTCACTAATCCTCGGATAAAAGAGGATACATGTAAAAAAGTCAAATGTCACTCGGGAGGTCGAGACATGTTTGAGACACGTCAAGCTCCTTCTGGGACTGCAAATGAACCTCCTCAAAGGAACCTCATCGGAGTCCTTGGGAGATGATCCTGAGAAGACCTTTTGCTCAGTCGCCGCTCGCTGGCTAATCCACGGATCAGCAAAGATATACGTTGATCAAGGCAGTTGTCGCTCTGGCCTCCGAGACATGTTTAAGACACGTTCAAGAAGCATCCTGCGCCGTCAACCCCGGAGTCGAATCCCGACCAGGAACCGGAAGTGAAGCTCCTTCGGCCGAAGGACCTGCTGGCGCCTGGAGGCTGGAGTCCGGCCGTCGCTCTCGCCGCACGGAGGCCGAGAGCAAGGTCTGCGGAAGCAAGGTCTCGTCAGGACTTTATAGACCTTGGCTGCGATTCGTCCGCGTGCATTTCTCCTCCTCTTTGGTTTCTTCTTCCCTCATTATCGATATATTCCTCTCCCTTTCGTTTCGGTGATCATCGAAGGCCATAGTTTTGACCCTGAGACTAGTGGCACGATCCCCCACCACTGTCTCGTCATGCCTTTGGCACCCCCGTGCCCCGCGGGGAAACGAGCCTCCGAGGCGGACGAGCGAACTACCATCTCGGTCCGTCTTCAAGACGTTCGGCTATGCCCACGTCCACCTGGTGAGGAGGTTCGTAGGTAGACAGGCCAGGGACGCGGAGAGAGAGGGACACGAGCTGCGGAGAGTTTTTTTTTTTTTTTTTTTTCCACCCGCCGGTTGCTGTACCGTCCCCAGGTTACGTACCTTAACCCCCTTTTGTGCTCATGACTTGACCTCGCGGCGTGCGTTCGGTAACCATTGCGCCCACGCTAACGTTTCCGTCTAGTTAAGTGCGTGTACTATGTCACCGTGGTGTCTAGCATGTTTCGTGTCCGGTGTCGTGTGTTTTAGCGTTATGTGTTACTTATTTTAGTGTCACGTGTTTTGTTACTTGTTTTAGTGTCACGTGTTTTGTTACTTATTGTAGTGTCACGTGTTTTGTTACTTGTTTTAGTGTCACGTGTTTTGTTACTTATTTTAGTGTCACGTGTTTATTACGTGTTCTAGTGTTACGCGGTGCACGTGTTCATTTCTTTGGTGCGTAGTGCACGTGTTAATTTCTGTTGCGTGCCAAGTGTTCATTTCTTTGTTGCGTGCCACGTGTTTTATTGCGTTGCGTGCCACGTGTTTTATTTTCTTCATGTGTTTCGTAGTTTTATTCATATGTCTTTTGTAGTTTTACCGCGTTAGCGAACGTTTTTCTATTTGTGATTTTGTGTATTGTTTTTAATAAGTAAAAAAATAGCAGTTTAACGGTGGGTTTGCGTGAGTCCCTGTGATCGTAATCAAGCCTCCAGAGAGCGCAACACCTCAAATCCTTCGAGGCAATGACAGCCTCGTGGTGGCAGCAGGAATTGTGTAATCCAGGACTCGTTAACGTAAAACAGTGCTAGGAGTCACTGCAAGACTGAGGGAGGGGGAGGGGGAGGACAGAGCCCCTCCCCTGAGGGATTCAGGGGTCCCCATATATATATATATATATATATATATATATATATATATATATATATATATATATATATATATAATGTATGTATGTATACATACACACACACACACACATATATATAAACATATGGGGAGAGACAGAATACTATGTATGAATTATATAATTAAATCCTTAATATCTCCTGTGATTTCCATCCTCACATGCATACATGCCCCCTCACCCTTTCCCTCTCCTCACCCCCTCCCCTTCCATGCATCATTCAGTACGTAGAAGACGGAGGGAGGGAATGAGGGAGGCAGTTGAGAAGGGAAAGGAGGTAGGAGGGAGGGGAGGGAAGGGGCGGGGCTCCTAATGCGGATCGAGACGAACTCATCGGAGGCTGACGCTTCGAGGAGTCGCGCCTCAGCTGGCTGTCTGAATGTTGAAGCGTTCGGAGACAGAGATATATAGATAGACAGAGAAAGCGTCAGAAAGAATCATGGAAGATGTAATCTTCTCTTCTCTCCCTCCATCCGGGTCACTGCCTCCCGCATGACAGCCGGACCCTGATCGCCGCAGCCAATCAGGGAAGGCTCTCGGGCTCCTAATGCGGCCCGTGGGGACCCCTGAGTCCCTCAGGGGAGGGGCACTGGCCTCCCCCTCCCCCTCCCTCAGTCAACGGGTCAAAACTGTGGCCTTCGATGATCACCGAGACGAAAGGGAGAGAGATAAACCGATAATGAGGGAAGAAGAAACCAAAGAGGTCAAAAGCACGCATACTTCTCTCTTTCCTCTGGCAACTTCCGGCACTCCTTCCGCCCTGGCACCCACTGTCAGTGCTATGACGTCAACATCAAAGCCCTGTTGATGACGTCACATTTCCGACCAAGGGAAATACAGTAACTGTCACGGAGACACCAAAAGAGGAAAGAACTCAAAGGGTTAATTGGACTTTAAAAAGGAGGCCATAGGGGCGTCTTTAGCTTATTTTCTTTCCTTGATTGTCGAATAAAACAGAACAAAAGACAGAATTGATGATACCAGACTCACTGAAGACGGGTAAAGCAGCTTTTCCATCTTCTACAATTCTTTATTCGATCTTGAGCACTCAACTCCTAATAAGAATAAAGATTCCCGTACAAGACCCCATCGTGGAGATTCATTCCTTCTGCTTCATCTCTATTATCAGTCTCTCCCTCTTCCCGTTTCGTCCCGGTGATCATCGACTGTCACGCCCAACGTATTTTTGTTGGCTGTGATCTCCACCTCTCCCCCTTCGTTGCCACTGCTCCTCCCCCTGAGGGACTCAGGGGTCCCCAAGGGCCGCATTAGGAGCCCGAGAGCCTTCCCTGATTGGCTGCGATCAGGGGCCGATGGGACTGTAATGGTAGACCAGGGAAAGGGCCTAGGAGAGACAAGACAATTTCTTTCTTTCCTTACTTTCTCTTATTAGCATTAGTAATTGTGATAGTAATATAACGATTAATAATAATAATTTAAAAAACGAGACAAATTATGGCACCCACAAGGAACATAATTTCCTCTCGATACCTTTTCAAAATATTTCCAGGTTGAGAACGAGCCATGAATTTATCCACCATCATTATCAGTTTATCTTGATCCCTTTCGTTCCGGTGAGCATTGGTTGTCACAACTTTGAGCCCAAGACCTCGGTGGGGGAGGGGGTGCGCCGCCCCCTCCCTCCACCCTTCCTTTTCCGTACCCCAGTCCCTTCAATTTTCCTCTCTGTCTGCCTCCAAATAATTTTTCACTATGGACATAAGTTCACTCCGGAGGCTGAGACGTTCAAGGCGTGTCCTGCGCCGCCAACCCGGAGTCAAGTCCCGACCATGATCCGGAAGTGAAGCTCCTTCGGCCGAAGGACCTGCTGGCGCCTGGAGGCTGGAGTCCGGACGTCGCTCTCGCCGCACGGAGGCCGAGAGCAAGGTCTGCGGAAGCAAGGTCTCGGCAGGACTTTATAGACCTTGGCTTCGGTTCGTCCGCGTGCCTTTCTCCTCTTTGGTTTCTTCTTCCCTCATTATCGGTTTATTCCTCTCCCTTTCGTCTCGGTGATCATCGAAGGCCACAGTTTTGACCCGGAGACTGAGGGAGGGGGAGGGGGAGGCCAGTGCCCCTCCCCTGAGGGACTCAGGGGTCCCCAAGGGCCGCAACAGGAGTCCGAGAGCCTTCCCTGATTGGCTGCGGCGATCAGGGTCTTGTGTCATGTGGGAGGCAGTGACAAGGATGGGGAGAGAGAAGAGATGATTACATCTTCCATGATTCTTTCTGACGCTTTCTCTGTTCATATGTCTGTCTCAGAACGCTTCAGACTCGCCTCAAGACACCTGGCTGAGTCGCGGTGAGGGAGGGGCGTCCCGCCCCCTTCTCTCCTCTCCCTCCCTCCTCCCTTTCCTTCCTTCCTCGTTCCCCCTCCTTCCTCTCCCTTTTTCCCTCCCACCCCCCTCCTTTTCGCAATAAATGATGCAAAGAGGAGGAGGGGAAAGAGAGGGAAAAGGGAGTGACTATGCACGAGGAAGAGGTTAATACAATTGAGTGTGACATGGTGTTGTCTTGGAGACGAGGATTAGGATCAAGGGGGATTTTTAAGACTTCACTCAGATGTGAATATTTCTTTCTGTCTCTCTCTCTTTCTCTTTCATGAAAAGAAATTGAATAACTCAATATATCAGAAACGTCCTGTACCTTGCAAAATCAACTGCAGAGGTGATCGAACCTTCTAATGTCCTAATGACCTCGCCGCTAACCCCGCTGCCCATGATATCTCCGCCCAGTCATTAATCCAATCAATCCTTCAGTGGAATCAGGATCCCACGTCATTCTAATCCTGATCCTCGGGAGATGATCCAGCGCAGACCTTTGCTTAGTCGCCGCTCGCTCGCTAATCCACGGATAAAAGAGAATACATGTTGGAAACAAGTCAAATGTCACTCGGAAATTCGTGACATGTTTGAGACACGTCATGCGCCGTCAGATCCCCTTCGTGAATCGCAAATGAACCTCCAGGAATTAATGGACATGCTGGAACCTGCAGTACGTTCCTTGAGAACTCAGAGGCAGAAGGGAAAGAATCTCTCTCTCTCTCTCTGCCACTCCCTTCCTTCTCGAGATCTATTTTCTTCATCTTCATTATCAGTCTCTCCCTCTCCCCCTTTCGTCTCGGTGATCATCGACTGTCACGCCCAACGTGTTTTGACATTTCTGTTGGGATGTTTAGTTGTCCTCCCCCCCCCCTTCCTTGTTCCACCCCACCCCTCGGGGCCCGCTGCTCCTCCCCTTGAGGGACTCAGGGGTCCCAAAGGGCCGCATTAGGAGCCCAAGAACCTTCCCTGATTGGCTGCGGCGATCAGGGGCTGAGAGGACTGCTTTGGAAAGGGCTTTTGGTGGAGTGACACAAGCAAAAAGGGTAAAAATCATGGGTGCAAGGAATATAATTTCACTCTGACCCAATATCTCAGGGGGGAGGGGGACGCCGCCCCCCTCCCTCTCCCCCCCTTTTCCATACACCTGTTCCCTGTTCCTTCCTTTCTGTCTGACTGTCTAAACGTCTGTCTGCTTGCTCCAAATAATTCTTCATCGTGAAAACCTCAACGCAAAAATCCCAATAGAAATGTAAATGGAAAAAACACCTCCTTTAACACACATAAAACGAAAAAAGGTGTTTATCAACCTCCCTTATGACGCCCTGTCTGGCCTCCTTCCCCGCCTCTCGCTTTTAACCGCAGAACTCCTCAGATTTTTTGGCCGATTTTCCCAATCCAAAAATCGTAGCGTTCTTGCCAATTCTAGGGAGCATTATTATTATTATCATTATTACTATTATCACCATCCTCATCCTCATCATCATCATCATCATCATCATCATCATTCTTGTTATTGTTGTTGCTATTATCATGATTATTATCATTATCATTATAATCCCCAAAATGGAATCGTCCTTACCAATCCCAGGGAGTCAAGTGTCAAGATTTGGCCGGAAATTTATACAGATTCTCTTTGTATCACAGGAGGCGACAGTAAGTAATCGGTGAGAGTTTTTCAGTCTTTTCTCTCTCTCTCATTCACGTTCTGCTTTCTCTTGCTTCTCTCTTCTGATTTATTGTTTTTTTCGCCTTTTCAATCGCTTCGTCTCTACCACCCCCTCCCCCGCCCCCTACCCCCTCTCTCTCTCTTTGCCTTCTCTCTCTTTTTCTTTTATTCATTCATTAAAAGACAATGAGCGGAATGAATAACAATATACAATAATGAATTAATATAAAACGCCTCACAGAAACAATCAAACACACATATACATCTATTTGAATTTATTTACATCCATTCATACATCCGTTAACAATTACCACACTTAAACTGGTGACATGACTGCCAGCACCTGTCACATGGCACTGTCAAGCGTGTCAGATGCACCCGCGCTTCCGGACAGTAACTGGCAAGAAAGTGCTAATCCATAAGGGCGGACTTGGAAGGAGGTGCAAATCTAGCTGTGACTTCGTTCTCTCTGACTTCCCTTTTCTTGAATTATTTGATCTTTTCTGCCTCAACTATTTCTGACTGCACATTTTCTATAGTTTTCCTGGCTTTTTTTTCTGATTTTACTCTCTCTCTGATTTCATGTATTCTGACTTCATTTCCTCTGATTTTTAAAAAAATTCTACGACTTCATTTTCTAATACTTTATTTCATTGTTTTTCATCCACTTCCACTGCCTTTGATGTCTACGCCCAGCCATTAATCCAATCAATCCTGCACCAAAAGTAGGATCCCAAGTGCATTCAATCGGAGTCCTCGGGAGATGATCCAGCGCTGACCTTTGCTCCGTCGCCGCTCGCTCGCTAATCCACGGATCAAAGATGACATGTTGATGGAGTCAGTTGTTACTCTGGGTCCGAGACATGTTTGAAACACGTCATGCATGCGCCGTCGACTCGGCCGATTCGTCCGAGTGCTTTTCTCCTCTTCAGCTTGTCCTTCCTTCTTTATCAGTCTATTCCTCTCCCTTTCGTCTCGGCGATCATCGACGCCTCTTCGCTTGCCCTCCTCTCCTCCCTCTTCTTCATTCCTTACTTCCTTCATCTCTCGTTCCCTCCCATTTTTCTCTCTCTCTTCCTCACTCCTCTCCCACTTCTACCTACTGTATCATGCAAAGAAGAGGAAGAGGAGAGGAAGAGGGGAGGGGATTTTTTGAAGACTTAATTCCCTAGTTCACTCAGATGTGATCCCCCCGCTCTCTCTCTCTCATTCTCTTTCTATATATCTATTTATCTATCTATCTATCTACCTCTATCTGCCCAACTAAAATACGACTTGACTCTGACTGTCAGGGTGTCCAGTCCCTTGCAATCGATCCTTCTAACTGATCTGATGTTTCTGCCGCCCACCCCGACGCCCTTGATATCTCCGCTCAGTCATTAATCCAATCATTCCTTCGTATCGAAGACTTCCGGAGATGATCCAGCACTGACTTTTTGCTCAGTCGCCGCTCGCTCTCTTATCCACGGATCAGCTAGGATTTATCTTTAAAAAGTCAAATGTCACTCGGAATTTCGTTTCATGTTTGAGACACGTCACCGTCAGCGCCGGCATCGAGGCTCCTCCTGGGACTGCAAATGAACCTCCTCAAAGGAACTTCATCGGAGTCCTTGGGGGATGATCCTGAGAAGACATTTTGCTCAGTCGGCGCTCGCTCGCTAATCCAGGGATCAGTATTGATATATGTTCACTCCGAAGGCTGAGACATGTCTGAGACACGTTCAAGGCGGCTTGCGCCGCCAACCCGGACTCAAGTCCCGACCAGGAAACTGAAGTGAAGCTCCTTCGGCCGAAGGACCTGCTGGCGCCTGCAGGCTGGAGTCCGGCCGTCGCTCACGCCGCACGGAGGCCGAGAGCAAGAAAGCAAGGTCTCGTCAGGACTTTATAGACCTTGGCTGCGATTCGTCCGCGTGCATTTCTCCTCTTTAGTTTCTCCTTCCCTCATTATCGGTTTATTCCTCTCCCTTTCGTTTCGGTGATCATCGAAGGCCACAGTTTTAACCCGCAGACTGAGGGAGGGGGAGGGGGAGGCCAGTGCCCCTCCCCTGAGGGACTCAGGGGTCCCCAAGGGCCGCATTAGGAGCCCGAGAGCCTTCCCTGATTGGCTGCGGCGATCAGGGTCTTGTGTCATGTGGGAGGCAGTGACACGGATGGAGGGAGAGGAGAGATGATAATTAAATCTTCCATGATTCTTTCAAACGCTTTCTATGTCTATCTGTCTATCTCAGAACGCTTCAACATTCAGACTCGCCTCAAGACTCCTCTGTCTGAGTCGCGACTCCTCCTCGCGGCGCCAGCCTCCGTTGAGTTCGTCTCGATCCCCTTCGTCCCGGGGATCATGGACGCCACGGCAGGGGAGGGGTGCCACGCCCCCTTCCCTCCCATCCCTCCTTCCTTCCCTCCTCCCTATCTTCCTTCCTTTCTCTCCCTCTTTCCCTCCCACCCCCTCTTCGCGCTGAATTATGCAAAGAAGAGGAGGGGGGGGGGAGGGAAAGAAAAGGGTATGTGTGTATGTGAGGAAGAGGTTAATACAATTAAGTGTGACATGGTGTTGTCTTGCAGACGGGGATAAGGATGAGAGGGGATTTTAGAAGACTTAATTGCCTCGTTCAGATGTGAATATTTCTCTCTTTCTGTCTCTCTCTCTCTCTCTCTCTCTCTCTCTCTCTCTCTCTCTCTCTCTCTCTCTCTCTCTCTCTCTCTCTCTCTCTCTCTCTCTTTCCATCCCTCCCCCCCTCCCCCCTCTCTCCGTCTCTCTCGTTCTCTCTCTCTTGAGTGAAACACAAAAAACAAATCGAATGCCTCCATATATCAGAATCTTCCTGTACCTTGTAAAATTAACTGCAGAGGTAATCGAACCCTCTAATTGACCTCATGATGACCTCGTCGCCAACCCGCTGCCCTTGATGTCTCCGCCCAGTCATTAATCCAATCATTTCTTCACTGAAATCAGGATCCCACGTCCTTCTAATCCAGATCCTCGGGAGATGATCCAGCGCTGACCTTTGCTCAGTCGCCGCTCGGTTAATAATCCACGGATAAAAGAGGATACATGTTGGAAAAAAATCAAATGTCACTCGGGAGTTCGAGACATGTTTGAGACACGTCAAGCTCCTTCTGTGATTGCAAATGAACCTCGTCGGAGTCCTTGGGAGATGATCCTGAGACGACTTTTTGCTAAGTCGCCGCTCGCTCGCTAATCCACGGATCAAAGATGTCATTTGTTGAAAAAAGTCAGCTGTCACTCTGGGTCTGAGACATGTTCGAGACACGTCATGCGCCGTCGACTCGGAGTCGTGAACCGCAAATGAACCTCCAGAAAATGGACGTGCTTGGAACCTGAAATTCGTTCTTTGAGAACTCGGAGGAAGGAGGGAAAGAATCTCTCTCTCTCTCTATTATTACGAAAGCCACTTCCCTCCCCCTCTCCCTTCCTTTCTGAGTCTTCCATTTTTTTCATCCTCATTATCAGTCTCTTCCTCTCCCCCTTTCGTCTCGGTGATCATCGACTGTCACGCCCCACGCCCGCAACCTGGAGACATGGGCGGTAGGTGGGGGGCGTATTTTTGTTGGAATGTTTAGATGTGACTTCCCCCTCCCCCCCCTTTCATCGTTCCTCCCCCTCCCCCTCGATGCCCGCTGCTCCTCCCCTTGGAGGGACTCAGGGGTCCCCAAGGGCCGCATTAGGAGCCCGAGAACCTTCCCTGATTGGCTGCGGCGATCAGGGGCTGAGAGGACTGCTATGGTAGACCAGGGAAAGCGCTTATGGTGGGGAGACAAGACATAGTTGCTTTCTTTCCTTTCTCTCTCATTATTATTAGCAATAGCGATAGTAATATAACGATTAATAATAATAAAAAAAACATTAATTATAAACGCAAAAACGCTACAAATCATGGCACCCACGAGGTATATAATTTCCTCTCAATTCCTTCTCAAAATATTTCCAGGCTGAGAACGAGCTATGGATTTATCCACCAGCATCATGATCTCTTCATCTCGATCCCTTTCGTTCCGGTGATCATCGACTGTCGCAGCTTTGGGCCAAAACCTCGGTGAGGGAGGGGGTGCGCCGCCCCCTTTCCTCCACCCCTCCTCTTCCTTTAACCTCCCTTTCTGTCTGCCTGTCTTACTGTCTGCCTGTCTTACTGTCTGTCTGTCTGCCTCCAAATAATTCTTGACTTCTATCGCAGTCAAATCCCGACCAGGAACCGGAAGTGAAGCTCCTTCGGCCGAAGGACCTGCTGGCGCCTGGAGGCTGGAGTCCGGCCGTCGCTCTCGCCGCACGGAGGCCGAGAGCAAGGTCTGCGGAAGCAAGGTCTCGTCAGGACTTTATAGACCTTGGCTGCGATTCGTCCGCGTGCATTTCTCCTCTTTGGTTTCCTCTTCCCTCATTATCGGTTTATTTCTCTCCCTTTCGTCTCGGTGATCATCGAAGGCCACAGTTTTGACCCGGAGACTGAGGGAAGGGGAGGGGGAGGCCAGTGCCCCTCCCCTGAGGGACTCAGGGGTCCCCAAGGGCCGCATTAGGAGCCCGAGAGCCTTCCCTGACTGGCTGCGGCGATCAGGGTCTGGCTGTCATGTGGGAGGCAGTGACACGGCTGAGGGTAAAGGGGAGGTGATTTATTATTAAATCTTTCGTGATTCTTTCCGACTCTTTCTCTGTCTATCTATCTCTCCATATCTATCATAAAACGAATCGGAAATTCAACCGAGAGAGCTTCAACATTCCGACAGCTCAAGACTCCCCCAGCTGAGTCCCCTCCCCGTTCTCTCCCCCCACCCCCTCCCCTCTGCACTGAATGATGTAAAGGGGAAGAAGAAGAGGGAAAGCGGGGTGGGCGTGGGGGGGTGGGGTATGTGTGTATGCGAGGAAGAGGTTAAGGCAGTTAAGTGTGGCACGAAGTGTTGTCTTGGAGACTTGGATCAGAGGGGATTTTTAAAGATTTAATTGCTTCGCTCATGTCAATTTCTATCCCTCTCTGTATATGATTCTCTCTCTCTCTCTCTCTTTCTCGGTTTCTGTGAATTAGAAATAAATTGAAACAATGCCTCCATGAAGCAGAATCTTTCTGTACCTTGCAACATTAACCGCAAATGAAATCGAACTTTCTAATTGACCTCGTGATGACCTCGCCGCCAACCCGATGCCCTTGATGTCTCCGCCCAGTCATTAATCCAATCAATCCTACACCGAAAGTAGGATCCCAAAGGCATTTAATCGGAGT
This sequence comes from Penaeus vannamei, assembly GCF_042767895.1. NCBI lineage: Eukaryota > Metazoa > Arthropoda > Malacostraca > Decapoda > Penaeidae > Penaeus > Penaeus vannamei. Next base: position 24,681,988 of record NC_091582.1, on the reverse strand, counting down.
CCTTGGGAGATGATCCATCGACGACCTTTGCTCAGTCGCCGCTCGCTCACTAATCCACGGATCAAAGATGTCATATGTTGAAAAAAGTCAGCTGTCACTCTGGGTCCGAGACATGTTCAAGACACGTCATGCACCGTCGACCCGTAATTCCCTTCGTAAACCGCAAATGAATTTCTGGGAAGTAATGGACATGCTGGAACCTGCAGTGTTTTTTATCATTATTATTATTATCATTATTTATTGCAAGAAAATAGAACGCAAAGTACAGAAGGAAAGGCCACTCGCACGAAAAGCTTTTTTTTTTCAACTGACTGTTATCATAATTCAAAAGCCAGAAAATCTCTCTCGCTCCTTTGGTGGTCAGATTTGAAGAATTCCCTCCCTCTCTGCCTCTCTGTCTGTCTGTCCGTTTGTCTGTCTGTCCGTTTGTCTGTCTGTCTGTCTGTTTGTCTGTCTGTCTGGTGTCTTCCGGCAACCGTCATCTTCTAAAACTGAGGATTCAAGCAAATTGCGTCAACAGCCTTTGGTGTTTTTCTTTTTTTTCTGGAAGAGATGAATAAATACGAACAAAAAGGGGAAATGAGAGGACATACAGATTTTTTAAGCAGGTAGGAGGTCGCGTTCTTTCTGCTGTTCATCCTCTGATCGTCAAATTAAAATGATGGAATTAAGGGAAACGGACTCATCGAAGAAGAGCGAAGTCATCATTCCATGTCTGCTCTAATTTATGAACCAGTAGGGATCGAACGACGTAAAATGTAAAATGGAAAATGAAATGAAACCAACTGAAGCTCCACCTCGAAGGGTCGCTGGAGGTCGAGTCTCCTCTCTCAGTTCCCTCGTCCTCCTTTCTGCTTCATCCTCATTATTATTAATTTCCTCTAGATTCCTTCTGAAAACATTTCCAGGCTGAGAACGAGCAATGAATTCATCCTTCAGCATCATTATCTCTTCATCTCGATCCCTTTCGTTCCGGTGATCATCGACTGTCGCAGCTTTGGGCCAAAACCTCGATGGAGGAGGGGGTGCGCCGCCCCCTTTCCTCCACCCCTCCTTTTTCTTACCCCTGTTCCTAAAACCTTCCTTTCTGTCTGGCTGTCTTGCTGTCTGTCTGTCTGCCTGTCTTACTGTCTGTCTGTCTGCCTGTCTTACTGTCTGTCTGTCTGCCTGTCTTACTGTCTGTCTGTCTGCCTCCAAATAATTCTTGACTTCTATCGCAGTCAAATCCCGACCAGGAACCGGAAGTGAAGCTCCTTCGGCCGAAGGACCTGCTGGCGCCTGGAGGCTGGAGTCCGGCCGTCGCTCTCGCCGCACGGAGGCCGAGAGCAAGGTCTGCGGAAGCAAGGTCTCGTCAGGACTTTATAGACCTTGGCTGCGATTCGTCCGCGTGCATTTCTCCTCCTCTTTGGTTTCTTCTTCCCTCATTATCGGTTTATTTCCATCCCTTTCGTCTCGGTGATCATCGAAGGCCACAGTTTTAACCCGAAGACTGAGGGAGGGGAGGGGGAGGCCAGTGCCCCTCCCCTGAGGGACTCAGGGGTCCCCAAGGGCCGCATTAGGAGCCCAAGAGCCTTCCCTGATTGGCTGCGGCGATCAGGGTCTTGTGTCATGTGCGAGGCAGTGATTCTTTCCGACTCTTTCTCTGCCTATCTATCTCTCTATATCTATCATAAAACGAATCGGAACTTCAACCGAGAGAGCTTCAACATTCCGACAGCTCAAGACTCCCCCGGTTGAGTCCTCCCCCCTCTTTCCCTCCCACTCCCTCCCCTCTGCACTGAATGATGCAAAGGGGCAAAGGAAGAGGGAAAACGGGGGTGGGGGTGGGGGGTAATGTGTGTATGTGAGGAAGAGGGAATGCAATTAAGTGTGGCATGAAGTGTTGTCTTGGAGACAGGGATTAAAATTGGGGGGATTTTTAAAGATTTAATTGCCTCGCTCATGTCAATTTCTATCTCTCTCTGTATATGATTCTCTCTCTCTCTCTCTCTCTTTCTCGGTTTCTGTGAATTAAAAATAAATTGAAACAATGCCTCCATGAAGCAGAATCTTTCTGTACCTTGCAACATTAACCGCAAATGAAATCGATCCTTCTAATTAACTTCGCGATGGCCTCGCCGCCAATCCATATGCCCTTGATGTCTCCGCCCAGTCATTAATCCAATCAATCCTACACCAAAAGTAGGATCCCAAAGGCATTTAATCGGACTCCTCGGGAGATGATCCTGAGAAGACCTTTTGTTGAGTCGCCGCTCGCTCACTAATCCACGGATAAAAAATGACAGATGTTGAAGGAAGTCAGCTGTCACTCTGGGTCCGAGACATGTTTGAGACATGTCATGCGCCATCGACCCGAAGTCAGATTCCCTTCGTAAACCGCAAATGAATTTCTGGGAAGGAATGGACATGCTGCAACCTGCAGTGTTTTTTTTTTTTTTTTTATTGTTATTTATTGCAAAAAAAGAGAACGCAACGTACAGAAGGAAAGGCCACTCGCACGAAGAGCTTTTTTCTTTACTGACTGTTGTCATAATTCAAAAGCCAGAAAATCTCATTCTCTCCTTCGGTGGTCAGATTTGAAGAAATCCCTCCCTCTCTACCTCTTTGTCTGTCTGTCCGTCTGTCTGTCTGTCTGTCTGTCTGTGTCTGTCTGTCTGTCTGTCTGTCTGTCTGTCTGTCTGTCTGGTGTCTTCCGGCAACCGTCATCTCCTAGAACTGAGGATTCAAGCAAATTGCAGCAACAGCCTTTGGTGTTTTTCTTTTTTTCTGGAAGAGATGAATAAAAATGAACAAAAAGGGGAAACGAGAGGACAATCAGATTTTTTAAGCAGGTAGGAGGTCGCGTTCTTTCTGCTGTTCATCCTCTGATCGTCAAATGAAACAGAATTAAAATGATGGAATTAAGGGAAACGGACTCATCGAAGAAGAGCAAAGTCACCATTCCATATCTGCTCTAACCCATGAACCAGTAGGGATCAGACCACGTAAAATGGAAAATGAAGAAACCAACTGAAGCTCCACCTCGAAGGGTCGCTGGAGGTCGAGTCTCCTCTCTGAGTTCCCTCGTCTTCCTTTCTGCTTCATCCTCATTATTATTAATTTCCTCTCGATTCCTTCTCAAAACAAAACAGGCTGAGAACGAGCAATTCATCCTTCAGCATCATTATCTCTTCATCTCGATCCCTTTCGTTCCGGTGATCATCGACTGTCAAAACTTTGGGCCAAAACCTCGGTGAGGGAGGGGGTGCGCCGCCCCTTTTCATCCACCCCTCCTTTTCCTTACCCTTGTTCCTTTAACTTCCTTTCTGTCTGGCTGTCTTGCTGTCTGTCAGTCTGTCTGCCTCCAAATAATTTTTTGTTATGGATATATGATCACTCCGGAAGCTGAGACATGTTTGAGACACGTTCAAGGCGCGTCCTGCGCCGCCAACCCGGACTCAACTCCCGACCAGGAACCGGAAGTGAAGCTCCTTCGGCCGAAGGACCTGCTGGCGCCTGGAGGCTGGAGTCCGGCCGTCGCTCTCGCCGCACGGAGGCCGAGAGCAAGGTCTGCGGAAGCAAGGTCTCGTCAGGACTTTATAGACCTTGGCTGCGATTCGTCCGCGTGCATTTCTCCTCTTTGGTTTCTTCTTCCCTCATTATCGGTTTATTCCTCTCCCTTTCGTCTCGGTGATCATCGAAGGCCACAGTTTTGACCCGCAGACTGAGGGAGGGGGAGGCCAGTGCCTCTCCCCTGAGGGACTCAGGGGTTCCCAAGGGCCGCATTAGGAGCCCGAGAGCTTTTCCTGATAGGCTGCGGCGATCAGGGTCTTGTGTCATGTGGGAGGCAGTGACACGGGTGGAGGGAGAGGAAAGATGGCGATTAAATCATTCAAGTTTCTTCCTGGCTCTTTGTCTATCTATCTGCCTCTGTCTCAGAACGCTTCAGCATTCCGACTCAGCTCAAGATTCCCTTCGCTGAGTCGCGACTCCTCCTCGCGACTTAACCTCCGATGAGTTCGTCTCGATTCCTTTCGTCCCGGGGATCGTCGACACCACGGCGGGGGAGGGGTGCCCCGCCCCCTTCCCTCCCCTTCCTCCCTCCTTCCCTCCTCCCTTCCTTTCCTTCCCTCCCCCCCCATTCCCTTTCCTTTCTCTCTCTATTTCCCTCCCAACCCCTCCTTCCCCTGAGGAAGAGGTTAATACAATTAAGTGTGACATGGAGTGTTGTCTTGGAGACAGGGATTAGGATCAGGAGGGATTTTTAAAGACTTAATTGCCTCGCTTAGATGTGAATCTCTCTCTCCCTCTCTCCCTCTCTCTCTCTCTCTCTCTCTCTCTCTCTCTCTCTCTCTCTCTCTCTCTCTCTCTCTCTCTCTCTCTCTCTCTCTCTCTCTCTCTCTCTCTTTCCCTCCCTCCCTCCCTCCCAACACCCCTCTCTCTCTCCTCTCTCTCGCTCTCTCTCTCTTGGGCGAATCATGAAAAAAAATCAAATACCTCCATATATCAGAATCTTCCTGTACCTTGTAAAATTAACTGCAGAGGTAATCGAACCTTCTAATTGACCTCATGATGACCTCGTCGCCAACCCGATGCCCTTGATGTCTCCTCCCAGTCATTAATCCAATCACTCCTTCACTCAAATCAGGATCCCACGTCCTCCTAATCCTTATCCTCGGAAGATGATCCAGCGCTGACCTTTGCTCAGTCGCCGCTCGGTCACTAATCCATGGATAAAAGAGGATACATGTTGGAAAAAAGTCAAATGTCACTCGTGAGTTGGAGACACGTCAAGCTCCTTCTGTGATTGCAAATGAACCTCCTCAAAGGAACCTCATCGGAGTCCTTGGGAAATGATCCTGAGAAGACCTTTTGCTGAGTCGCCGCTCGCTCGCTAATCCATGGATCAAAGATGTCATATGTTGATCGAGTCAGCTGTCACTCTGGGTCCGAGACATGTTCGAGACACGTCATGCACCGTCGACCCGGAGTCAGATCCCCTTCGTGAACCGCAAATGAACCTCCAGAATTAATGGACTTGCTGGAACCTGCAGTAGGTTCCTTGAGGACTCAGAGGAAGGAGGGAAAGAATCTCTCTCTTCTTCTCTCTTTCTCTCTATTCCTACGAAAGTCACTTCCCTCCCCCTCTCCCTTCCTTTCCGAGTCTTCCATTTTCTTCATCCTCATTATCAGTCTCTCCCTCTCCCCCTTTCGTCTCGGTGATCATCGACTGTCACGCCCCACGCCCGCAACCTGGAGACATGGCGGTAGGTGGGGGGCGTATTTTTGTTGGGATGTTTAGATGTGACTTCCCTCTCCTCCTCTTTCATCGTTCCTCCCCCTCCCCCTCGATGCCCGCTGCTTCTCCCCTTGGAGGGACTCAGGGGTCCCCAAGGGCCGCATTAGGAGCCCGAGAGCCTTCCCTGATTGGCTGCGGCGATCAGGGGCTGAGAGGACTGCTATGGTAGACCAGGGAAAGCGCTTATGGTTGGGAGACAAGACATAGTTGCTTTATTTCCTCTCTCGCTCATTATTATTAGCAATAGCGATAGTAATATAACGATTAATAATATTTAAAAAAAACATTAATTATAAACGCAAAAACGCTACAAATCATGGCACCTTACGAGGTATATAATTTCCTCTCAATTCCTTCTCAAAATATTTCCAGGCTGAGAACGAGCTATGGATTTATCCACCAGCATCATGATCTCTTCATCTCGATCCCTTTCGTTCCGGTGATCATCGACTGTCGCAGCTTTGGGCCAAAACCTCGGTGGGGGAGGGGGTGCGCCGCCCCCTTTCCTCCACCCCTCCTCTTCCTTTAACCTCCCTTTCTGTCTGCCTGTCTTACTGTCTGCCTGTCTTACTGTCTGTCTGTCTGCCTCCAAATAATTCTTGACTTCTATCGCAGTCAAATCCCGACCAGGAACCGGAAGTGAAGCTCCTTCGGCCGAAGGACCTGCTGGCGCCTGGAGGCTGGAGTCCGGCCGTCGCCCTCGCCGCACGGAGGCCGAGAGCAAGGTCTGCGGAAGCAAGGTCTCGTCAGGACTTTATAGACCTTGGCTGCGATTCGTCCGCGTGCATTTCTCCTCTTTGGTTTCCTCTTCCCTCATTATCGGTTTATTCCTCTCCCTTTCGTCTCGGTGATCATCGAAGGCCACAGTTTTGACCCGAAGACTGAGGGAGGGGTAGGGGGAGGCCAGTGCCCCTTCCCTGAGGGACTCAGGGGTCCCCAAGGGCCGCATCAGGAGCCCGAGAGCCTTCCCTGATTGGCTACAGCGATCAGGGTCTTGTGTCATGTGGGAGGCAGTGACACGGCTGAGGGTAGAGGGGAGGTGATTTATTATTAAATCTTTCGTGATTCTTTCCGACTCTTTCTCTGTCAATCTATCTCTCTATATCTATCCCAAAATGAATCGGAAATTCAACCGAGAGAGCTTCAACATTCAGACAGCTCAAGACTCCCCCGGTTGAGTCCTCCCCCCTCTCTCCCTCCCACTCCCTCCCCTCTGCACTGAATGATGCAAAGGGGGAAAGGAAGAGGGAAAACGGGGGGGGGGGGGGTAATGTGTGTATGTGAGGAAGAGGGAATGCAATTAAGTGTGGCATGAAGTGTTGTCTTGGAGACAGGGATTAAAATTGGGGGGGATTTTTAAAGATTTAATTGCCTCGCTCATGTCAATTTCTATCTCTCTCTGTATATGATTCTCTCTCTCTCTCTCTCTCTCTCTCTCTCTCTTTCTCGGTTTCTGTGAATTAAAAATAAATTGAAACAATGCCTCCATGAAGCAGAATCTTTCTGTACCTTGCAACATTAACCGCAAATGAAATCGATCCTTCTAATTAACCTCGCGATGCCCTCGCCGCCAATCCATATGCCCTTGATGTCTCCGCCCAGTCATTAATCCAATCAATCCTACACCAAAAGTAGGATCCCAAAGGCATTTAATCGGACTCCTCGGGAGATGATCCAGCGCTGACCTTTGCTCAGTCGCCGCTCGCTCACTAATCCACGGATAAAAAATGACAGATGTTGAAGGAAGTCAGCTGTCACTCTGGGTCCGAGACATGTTTGAGACACGTCATGCGCCATCGACCCGAAGTCAGATTCCCTTCGTAAACCGCAAATGAATTTCTGGGAAGGAATGGACATGCTGGAACCTGCAGTGTTTTTTTATTTTTGTATTGTTATTTATTGCAAGAAAAGAGAACGCAAAGTACAGAAGGAAAGGCCACTCGCACGAAGAGCTTTTTTCTTTACTGACTGTTGTCATAATTCAAGAGCCAGAAAATCTCATTCGCTCCTTCGGTGGTCAGATTTGAAGAATTCCCTCCCTCTCTGCCTCTCTGTCTGCCTGTCCGTTTGTCTGTCTGTCTGTTTGTCTGTCTGTCTGTCTGTCTGGTGTCTTCCGGCAACCGTCATCTCCTAGAACTGAGGATTCAAGGAAATTGCGTCATCAGCCTTTGGTGTTTTTTTTTTTTTTTTTCTGGGAGAGATTAATAAAAATGAACAAAAAGGGGAACTGAGAGGACAATTAGATTTTTTTAAGCAGGTTGGAGGTCGCGTCCTTTCTCTTGTTCATCCTTGATCGTCAGATGAAATAGAACGAAAAAGATAGAACTGAGGGAAACGGACTCATCGAAGAAGAGCGAAGTCACCATTCCATATCTGCTCTAACCAATGAACCAGTAGGATCAGACCACGTAAAATGGAAAAGAAAATGAAATCAACTGAAGCTCCACCTCGAAGGGTCGCTGGAGGTCGAGTCTCCTCTCTGAGTTCCCTCGTCTTCCTTTCTGCTTCATCCTCATTATCAGTCTCTCCCTCTCCCCCTTTCGTCTCGGTGATCATCGACTGTCACGCCCACCGCCCGCGAACTGGAGATGGGGGCGCTGGGGGGGGGGGAGCGCTCACTGCGTGCAGAGGGTCACGTTTCTTGGCCACAGGAAGGTCAGAGAAGGACCCACCCAAGAGGACGCAGGGGACGCCCGACTCTGACCCCAGAATGCCGATGCCGGTACCCACTCACACCGATTTTAAAACGATTTGCAACATGACTTTTTGTGATCTTTCCTCCTCCACAGATCCAGCTTCCCCTCTCTCGGGCCCGCTGCTCCTCCCCTCGGAGGGACTCAGGGGTCCCCGAGGGCCGCATTAGGAGCCCCAGAGCCTTCCCTGATTCGGTCCCTTCGTTCCTGTGACCATCGACTGGCTGGGGGGGGGGGGGGGGTGCGCCGTCCCCTGCCCTCTCCTCCTCCATTTATCTCAGTCTCTCTAATTGTTTTTCTTTTTGTCTTTCTTTCTTTCTTTCATTCTATCACTGTCTGTTTGTCTGTCATTCTCTCTGTCTATTGTCTGTCTCTGTCTCTGTCTCTATCCCTTATTTTGTCTGTCCTTATCACTGTCTCTGTCTCTATGTACATCTGTTTGTCTGTCTGCCTCTCTCTCTCTCTCTCTCTCTCCAAATTATTTTTTATTATAAAAACCTGCTCTCCACCACACACAGGGAAAAGAAAATCGAAAAGACTGTTCATCAACCTCCCTTATGACACCCTGTCTGGCCTCCTTCCTCGCCTCTCGCTTTTAACCCAAAGAACTCCTCAGATTTTTTTGGCCGATTTTCCCAATCCAAAAATCGTAGCGTCCTTGCCAATCAAAAGGAATGTTATCATTCTCATCTCTCTTTCTCTCTCACTCCCTCCCCCTCCTTTTTTTCTCTCTCTCTCACTCCTTCCCCATCCTCTCTCTCTCTCTCTCTCTCTCTCTCTCTCTCTCTCTCTCTCTCTCTCTCTCTCTCTCTCTCTCTCTCTCTCTCTCTCTCTCTCTCTCTCTCTCTCTTTCTCTCTCCTTTTCTTTCATTCTTTTTCACCATTCACCAAAATACAAAGCACGAGTTAAGCAACAACAAAAAACAAAGAAACATTCAAACACGCATGCCTTTATTCCCAGCCATTCCTACATCTTTCAACAATTACCACTCTTACACTGGTGACATGACTGCCAGCACCTGTCACGTGGCACTGCCATGCGTGTCAAATGCATCCGCGCTTCCGGGCGAGGGCATTCAGTTTCAGTAGCTGGCAAGAAAGTGCTACTCCATTAGGGCGGATTTGAAAGGAGGTGCAAATTATGCAGTTACTTCGTTCTCTATGACCTAACCCCCCCCCCGCTCGCACCAACCCATTCATTTTCTCTGATTTTACTCTCTCTGTGACTTCATAGGTTTTGGCTTCGTTTTCTTTGACGTTTTATTCTCTGATTTCGTTCTTTAATACTTTATTCATTTAATTATTTTTATCCTCTTCAGTCTGTGCTAGATCGTCTCGTCTTTGCTTTTGTCTGTCTGCCTGTCTGTCTTTCTCTCTCTCTCTCTCTCTCTCTCTCTCTCTCTCTCTCTCTATATATATATATATATATATATATATATATATATATATATATATATATATATATATATATATATGTATACATATATATATATATATATATATATATATATATATATATATATATATATATATATTCTCTTTCTTCTCTTCTATTTTTTTCGTATTTTTATCGATTTGTCCCTTCTCCCCCATCTCTCTTTCTCTGCATCCCGCCTTCTCTTTCTCTCTGTCTCTCTCTCTCTCTATCTATCTATCTGTCTATCTATCTTCTCACTTCCTCCCTGCCTCTCTCTCTATCTACCTCTGCCTATCTGTCTCCCGATTTGAAGCTGATCGACAGGGTTCTCAATCTCCAGCGGAATCTACCTTTTTAATTGACCTTCAAGATCTGCTCGCCACCGACCCCGCCGCCCTTGATGTCTCCGCCCAGTCATTAATCCAATCAATCCTACACCGAAAGTAGGATCCCAAAGGCATTTAATCGTAGTCCTTGGGAGATGATCCTGAGAAGACCTTTTGCTCAGTCGCCGCTCGCTCGCTAATCCAGGGATCAACAAGGATATACGTTGATGGAGTCAGCTGTTTGCGACACGTTTGAGACACGTCATGCGCCGTCGACCCAGAGTCAGATCCCATTCGTGAATTGAAAATGAACTTCTGGAATGAGTGGACGTGCTGGAAGCTGCAGTACGTTCCTTGAGAAATCAAAGAAAGGCGGGAGAGAATCTCCTCTTTCTCCCTCTCTCTCTCTCTCTCTCTCTCTCTCTCTCTCTCTCTCTCTCTCTCTCTCTCTCTCTCTCTCTCTCTCTCTCTCTCTCTCTCTCTCTCTCTCTCTCTCTCTTCCCCTTTCGTTTCCCTCCCCCCCCCCACCCTCTCTCTCCCTCTCTCTCTCTCTCTCTCTCTCTCTCTCTCTCTCTCTCTCTCTCTCTCTCTCTCTCTCTCTCTCTCTCTCTCTCTCTCTCTCTCTCTCTCTCTCTCTCTCTCCAACCCCTGTCAACTTCCGCCTTTCCTTCCGCCCTGGCACCCACCTGTCAGTGCCATGACGCCATTGGCAACAACCCTCGTTCAGCGCCTTCTCTCGATGACGTCAAACTTCCGGCCAAGGGAATACGGTAGCTGTCACGGAGACGCCAAAAGGGGGAAGAACTCAAAGGGTTAATAGGTATTAAATAGGAGGCCATAGGGGCGTCTTTTGCTAATCATCTTTCTTTGATTGTTGATTAAAACATAAGAAATATGGAATTGAAGGAAAAGATGTCATTGCAATTTCTGCAATTCTATATTCAACCTTAGGCACTCAGTTACTCATAAGAAGATAAATACTCTTGCAAAGCCGCTTCGTTGAGATCCTGGCGGTCGTCCTCCATTCTTTCACTTCCTTATTATCAGTCTCTCCCTCTTCCCCTTTTCGTCTCGGTGATCATCGACTGTCACGCCCACGCCACACGCCCGCAATATAGAGACGAAAGCGGGAGGAGGGGGTGGGGGAAGCGCCAACTGCGTGTTTTGACATTTCTAGTTGTGATCTCTCCCCCTTCGTTGCTCCAGCCCCCCCCCCCTTTGAGGTCCCACTGCCCCTCCCCATGGAGAGAGTCTGGCGTCCCCAAGGGTTGTATTTGGAGCCCGAGAACTTTCCCTGATTGGCTGCGGCGATCACGGGTCTGAAGGCATGATTATGGCAGACCAGAGAAAGCGCTTGTGGGAGAGAGAGACAAGACGTCATTGCTCTCTCTCTTTCCATCTCTCTCTCTCTCTTTCCATCTCTCTCTCTGTCTTTCTCTCTCTGCTCTCCTCTCCATGCGAACTCCCGATAGTGTTGTGTAAAATGGGTATAAAATCTTGGAGACTTGTGCCTCCTCTTTCAAGAAACTTATTTTGTCTATAGTCTTCTTCCTTCCACCAGATCACAAGACTCCCTGCCTGAGCTCTTCTAACGTTTTCTTTGTCTATCTATCCATCTATCTATCTCAGAACGCTTCAGCATTCCGACTCAAGACACGTGGCTGAGTCGGGACTCCTCGTCGCGGCGTCAGCCTCCGATGAGTCCGTCTGGATCCCCTTCGTCCCGGAGATCGTCGACGCCACGGCCTGGGAGGGGTGCCCCACCCCTTCCCTCCCCTCCCTCTCTCTCTCTCCTATCATATGTCATTCCAAATTTCCATCCTTCCTGTCCCTCCCCCTCCATTATTCTCCTCTCTCCCACCCTCCCTCTCTCCCTCCCTGAATACTGAATAGTGCTTGGAAGACCAGGGGAGAGGGGGGGGGGGGAGGGAAAGATGGTTGTGTGTGTATGTGATGGTGATGTTAATGCAATTAAGTGAGACATGAAGTGTTGTCTGGGAGACGGAGGATTAGGGGGAGGGGGGGAGGATTTTTAGGACTTAATTGTCTCACACATATATGATTCTCTTTCTCTCTCTCTCTCTCTCTCTCTCTCTTCCTCTCTACCTGTTTATTAATCTATCCAACTTGGATATATCCTGCATCACACCGACATTCCTTGAATCCTCAGCAAAATCGGTTCTTCTAATTGACCTCGAAGTGACCTTGCCATCAACCCGGTGCCCTTGATGTCTCCGCCCAGTCATTAATCCAATCAATCCTACACCGAAAGTAGGATCCCAAATACTTTTAATTGGAGTCCTCGGGAGATGATCCTGAGAAGACCTTTTGCTCAGTCGCCGCTCGCTCGCTAATCCACGGATCAACGAGGATATATGTTGATCATCAGTTGTCACTCTTGCGTCCGAGGCATGTCTGAGACACGTTTAAAGCGCGTCCTGCGCCGCCAAGCCGAAGTCAAGTCCCGACCGGGAACCGGAAGCGAAGCTCCTTCGGCCGAAGGACCTGCTGGCGCCTGGAGGCTGGAGTCCGGCCGTCGCTCTCGCCGCACGGAGGCCGAGAGCAAGGTCTGCGGAAGCAAGGTCTCGTCAGGACTTTATAGACCTTGGCTGCGATTCGTCCGCGTGCGTTTCTCCTCCTCTTTGGGTTCTTCTTCCCTCATTATCGGTTTATTCCTCTCCCTTTCGTCTCGGTGATCATCGAAGGCCAAAGTTTTGACCCAAAGACTTCGGATAAGGGTGGAGGGAAGGCCAGTGCCCCTCCCCCTGAGTCCCTAAGGGGTCCCCAAGGGCCGCGTTAGGACCTCGAGAGCCTCTCCTCACTGGCTGCCTCCCTCATGGTTGTGTCATGTGGGAGGCGGGCGACACGGACGGCGGTGGGGGGGGGTGATTATCGAGTCTTACTCTAACCATTTCGATCCCGGAGGGAGGGGTACCCCGCCCCCTTACCCTTCCCTCCCTCCTACTTCCTCTTTCTTCCTTACTTCCTTCCTCCCTCGTTCCTTCTTTGCTTCTCTCTCTCTTCCTTCCTCCCGCGTTCACTCTTTTTTCTCTCTCTTCCTTCCCAGGTGAATTTGAGGAAAAGGCTTTACAAATTCGCCTTGATATGAAATGGTCTTGGAGACGGAGGATTAGGGTGATGGGGGGGGGGGCGGTAATTGCCTCTCCCAATCACATACAGCTGTTTCTCTCTCTGCTTCTGTCAGCCTGTGTACTTGTCTCAATTCTTCCCACCCTTCTCCTTCTCTCTCTCTCTCTCTCTCTCTCTCTCTCTCTCTCTTCTCTCTCTCTCTCTCTCTCTCTCTCTCTCTCTCTCTCTCTTCTCTCTCTCTCTCTCTCCCTCTCTCTCTCTCTTTCCCTCCCTCCCTCCCATCCACCATCCCCCTCTCTTTCTCCAAATTATTCTTTATTATAACAAACTCCCCTCACCTTCACACACACACACTAAAAAACGAAAAACGAAAAGGGTGTTTATCAACCTCCCTTATGGCGTCCTGTCTGGCCTCCTTCCCCGCCTCTCGCTTTTAATCAACACACAATTCCTTAGATTTTTTTGGCCGATTTTCCCAATTCAAAAATCGTAGCCTCCTTGCCAATCCTAGAGTGTATTATTATTATCATTATTATTATTATTATTATTATTACCATTATTATAATTATTATTAGTAGTAGTAGTGGTAGCAGTAGCAGTAGCAGTGGCAGTATTATCATTAACATTATCATTATTATTATCATTATTATTATCATTATTTTTATCATTATCAGTATCATTGTTATTATCATTAGCAGTAGTAGTATCACTATTATTATCATCATCATTATCATTATCTGTACTATTGTTATTATTATCATTTTCATCACCATCATTATCATTATTGTTATTACTATTATTTTATTACTGTTATTATTACTGTTATTAATATTGATATTATGATTATTATTGTTATTATTATTATTATTATTATTATTATTATTATTATCATCATCATTATCATTATTATTACTATCATCATTATTATTATTGTTATCATCATTATCATCATCATTACTATCATTATCTTTACTTGTGTTATTATCATTTTCATTATTATTGCTGTTGTTGTTATTGCTGACATCATTATCATTGATATCATCATCATCAATATTATTTTCAATATCAATATTGTTATAATTGTTACTGTTGTTATTATTGTTATTGTTATTATTATTATTGTTGTTGTTGTTATTATTATTGCTATTATTATTATTATTATTATTATTATTATTATTATTATTATCATTATTATCATTATTTTGTTCATATTATTATTATGATAATAATTATTATTATCATAATCATCATCATCATCATCATCGGCATCATCATCATTATTATTATTATTATTATTATTATTATTATTATTATTATTATTACTATTACTATTATCATTATTATTATTATTATTATTATTATTATTATTATTATTATTATTATTATTATTATTATTATTATTATTATTATCATTGTTATTATTACTGTTATTATTATTGTTATCATTATTATCATCAACATCATCATTATTATTATGATAATTGTTATTTCTATTAGTACTATCATCATTATCACTATCATTATCATCATCATTATTATTGTTTTTATTGTCATAATTATTATCATTATTATTATTACTTTTCTGTTATTATTTTTGCTATTATTATCATTATAATAGTTATCGTCATTATAATTATCATTGTTGTTGTTGTTATTGTTATAATTAATGTCATTATTATTTTATATTATCATATTTTTTTGTTATAATCAATACCATTACTATTGTTGTAATTATCAATATCATCATTATTATCATTATCATTATCATCGTTATCATTATTGTTACTGCTGTCGCTATTATTATTGTTGTTATTACTATTAAGATCATTAGTATTAGCATAATCATCATCATCACCCTCACCAATACCATTATCATCATTATTATCGTCATTATTACCATTACTGGTATCATTATCATTATCGTTATTGATGACATTATCATTACCATTATTGTTGTCATTATATCTGTTTTCATCATTATCATCATCATCATTATTTTCATTATCATTATCATCTATATCATTGTTATTGTAGTTTGAAAGATCTTATAGCTATCAATATCTATTGAATGGTTGTATCACTTCCATTTCAAAACGTTTAAAAAAAAGATTAATTTTAAAAGCAAGATCGTCAAGGTCTTAATTTGCCAGGTGAGGAGGGGGGGGTCTGGTAGAGAGGGAGGGGGGGAGGGGGTGTATGTGAGGAAGAGGCTAATACACTTAAGCGTGACAATAAGCGTTGTCATGGAGACGGGGATTAGGATTCGAGATTAGGGGATTCCTTGAGGTTTGATGGCTTCTCTGTCGCCCTGTTAATTGTTTCTGTCTGTCTGATTGTCTTTTCTTTTCTCTCTCTCTCTCTCTCTCTCTCTCTCTCTCTCTCTCTCTCTCTCTCTCTCTCTCTCTCTCTCTCTCTCTCTCTCTCTCTCTCTCTCTCGCTCTCTCTCTCGCTCGCTCGCTTCTTTTCTGTCTCTCTTTATCTATGTCTCTCTCTCCTTTAACCCATTTTGAGTCCTTACTCCTTTCGACTACTTCCCGCACCCCTTCCACCCTGACACACCCTGTCAGTGCCTATGACGTCATCGTCAACGCCTCTCGCTCAATGCCGTGTGTCGACGACGTCACATTTTCAGCCAGGCGAAATACAGAAAGCTTCCGAAAAGAAAAACGGTATTTTTAGATCACTAAAAACCGGGTAAATGTTGTTAGTGTATTGTGAAAGGAATGTTCATTAGTTTCTGACATACTTGAGTAAGTGTATTTGTCTAGAATTCGTGCTTTCTGTAATGTCTTTTCAGTGATTCTGAAGTGAATTCA